>NC_056740.1:112862617-113050117 GCF_019279795.1 Protopterus annectens | reverse complement strand
GGGAAGATCACATGGCTAATTAGCATATAGCATATGATAGCCCCTCAGAAAGCTTAAGTTGCATTTGCAGTGGGTTTCAAGGAGTCTCTGAGGACTGTCTTTGAACTGGAAATGATTACAGCAAGTTGTCCTCCAAGCAAAAATCTTGCAGTAACCTTTTTGAATTAGCCCCAATGTACTTTTCACCAATTATCAAAGAGATTCCTGTAATGATAAAAATGCTTATATGCCTTTAGAAACCTTTATGTACTTACAGGAGTTTTTTTATACTTTTCCTATCTTGCTGCTGAGGCACTTATCTAGATGGTAAGTGGAATTTTTAGCGTAAGAACGCACACAATTCCATAGTTTCATCCTATCTGAGGTCATAAACTGTAGTGTTACATTTAGGTTTGAATCCTCCATTCACTTCTGACACCACACCTCACTCAGGATTTCTATCTCTACTTTTTCTTATTACCATTTTTTCTTGCTATGTGTTAAATGTTTTGTACAGATGGCGTGTGGTTATGACTTCAGTCTTTACCATTCTCATGCTGTCCATTAATAAAAATCTTTCATTTCTTATGTAAATTGGACCTTTAATTTTAGTTGAAAGGATTCATGATTTCATTGTGTTTAAGTGTATATGCCTTTTAACGCTAAAAATCTTCTCCACAGTGGATATAGGTATCTATCCAGTTATGCGTTTACATTTTGAATTTCTGTTTTGTTACCTAGAGGGAGGAAAATCTGTTTAATTTTTGGTGTGTTTACTGTGTTTCTGAGCTACATATACTGTTTAGATCATTCCATATATATTTTAGTCTTTCTGATATTACATCATAAAGTCCCACATTCAGTATCAAGACACTGTCATCCTTAGACATGTTTGCATTATTAGTGCATTAATTCATGTAATTTATTTTCTGATTCTTCACTTAATCCAGTTATCTTTTATGGTGATTTGTAGTCTTTCTTGATACTTAGTGGATCCAAGGTAGTAGAACTAATTATGATTGCAATACCAGACCGTTACAGGGTGCACATTCATGAATATCACACAAATTTGGAAGATCACTGGTTCACAAACAATAAATCATTGGGATCTGAATAAAAAGTAGAGTACTTATTAAAAACCCATGAAAGCAATATGTGGAGAACATACAGACATCACAATGAAAGCATGTTTGCCTAGGACAAGATTGGAGAGCCTTGCATTGAAATAGAGCATTGTAAACCACTTGAACCACTGCATTGCCTATTTATGTATTTGTTAACAAGGTAAGTGAATTGTTCTGTTTCATACTTTTTTCAGCCACAACAGTGGTCACAAAAGTAAGGATAAAATCAACTTATAAGGACAGTTTATCACTTTCACTTGCTTGTCGCATTTAGGTGTGCACCCTCCTATCAAATGGTTGGAACTGCTCAGTGCTAACATCTTCCTTTTACTGTGGTTATTTTTGTTTGTTTATTGTGCTTATCTCTTTCTTCTGCATATTTTATGAATGTATTAAGGGGTGTTTTATGTCTGCATTGGCACTTTATTGCCGTATCTTGACTTGCATCTGTTTTGTCTTTGATCTCTATTGTAATCCATGGATCTTTGTATTGTATCAGCTTATCTTGGTCTTTGGCAGAGACATTTTAATGTTTACCTTGTCACTTGGATCTGGCTTGTTGGGAATGGGACTAACTTGCTTTGGCTTGCATTGCTATATCTTTTTTGTCTGAATCTCTTTAACTATTTGTATTTCATTGTCCCCTTGTAAAACCAACTTGCAAATACCTTGTCTGATTGCTATTTGCTCCTTCCTAGGTTGTATTACCTTGTTTGAGTTTTCCTTAGCAAGAGTGATTTCTGAGTGATCTGTATCTTGTTTTTAAACTGTTCTTGTATATTGAGATTTTCACTTTGTTGATCCTGTTTATGTTGTCTCCCAGGTCTGCGATTTTTCTTTCTTAATCCTGTCTATGCACTCAGAGCAGAAATAAATGTTTTTGAGGTCTAATTAGTCAGCAATACACAAATTCAAGGTGTGTTTTTCCAAGAGGAGTTCCATTCAGGGTCTACTTGTCCCTGAAGGGTTCCATTTAGTGTATGCTCCTCTACGAAGGGTTACATCATACTGTTCACAAATGTGCCCATTAGTTCTTGCCTTAAATCTTATTCTGGTCTGTGGATTAACTTGTAGTCTGTTAATTTTTTTCACAATAATTATTGTCCATCTCTGTATATAAATACAAAGTAGTGTTGCAGTATATAGTACAAAAACATTTTTTTAACTTCGGAACATTGCTTTGTTCTAAGCGGTGTCTCTGGGTTCACTTTGTTGCTATACATGTAGTGTTAAGGGAGCCAGTCAAGTTCCTCTGTTCTTCCTAATACTGCTAGTTAATTAAATAAGGCCCAGATTATTATACAGGAAAGGTCCTCTAACTTAGAAAAAAAAATATAAGGGTACACTACAAAAACTTTTGATGGAAATTTTAGGAATAAACAGGTATGGGAACAGCTATGGCTTAAAATGTCTCTAAACATCCAAACATACAAAAAATGAAATAAGTGGTATTGAATTAATTATGCTAATTAACACAAAATACCAAAATAAACAGTAGGAAAATGTAATTACCCTATATAAAGTTAATTTTTGTACTTCTTTTTTTTATAGAGGAACTCCTCATAAACTTTCTATTTAGATATATTAAGGAAGCAATCATGTTCCTATACTGTGCCTGTAAAACATCTTATTTAAGTAATGCAAATGAAAACTCCAACTGTTATACAAGAAAGCTTCTATAACTAACAAAAAAAACCCCAGTAATGGCAGATTATAGAAGTAGCCTTCTAAGGATATTAAACTGTCATACTTATCAAAAAACAGATATGGAGATTGCATGCCTCAAAATACTGGCAGACAATAAAAATGCTCAGTAATTCTAATGATCAGATAAAGTGGTATTTCCTGAGCTAACTTCAACAAATATTCTCTACCCCAAAAATTATTATTGTTCTTCTGGAAGAAAATGCTCTGGTAATCAAAATGTATGTAAAATCCATATATTGGCTTAAATCTAAAAGTGGCAGCTGTTATATTTATTTGCAAAGAGGTCTGAAAAAACAATTTTATTTTAATCAAGATACTGAAAAATGCAGTTCCAAGACCATATTGACTAAATTAAATAAATGCGCATGACATTGTGAGTTTTAAATATTTTTCCAGAAGTTCTCAGCATGTTCTTTATTACTCTAATTTATAAACTGTAAAGAAAATATGTCCACATTTTGCCAAAAAAGGGACCTAGGTTGATTGCTTGAATGCAAAGGAACTGAAATTGACTACCAGATAGAAAAAAATAGCTAATGACAAAATGGTAAACCCAATTTTTTAATGGGGAACCCCCCCCCCCACACACACACACACACACACACATACACCATTCAAGGAGCTGCTCCCATGCTCCTCACTTAAAGTAATCATCTCTGGGGTTGATCCACCTGGGGAGAACTCAGAATGACACCTTTTAGATGTAAAGTCATATTGGATAGTAATGGTATTCAGCCAACAACCACGTGGCTGGATACACTATGGTCAAGAAGCAGCTACTTTTATACAGTAAATATGAAAATTTGCTTCAAGCTAAAACCACATTTTGGCATTAATCAGAATAAAACAAAATTGGTTACATCTTCAAGTCACTCTGAAAAAATGACTGATGACATTTTGGATAAAAATATAGAAAACTATTAAGACACAAGGCTGTGTTTAATAAATTAACTGTAGCCATTTTTTGCTGTCTGTTTTCAGTGTCTTGCCAAATATTTTCAAAGGCTTCATAACAGTTTAGTTGATAATAAGAAACATTTTCATCTCTGTTTGGATAGCTATGTATATAACAATGTGAAGTAATCCTTCCAAACAGACTTTTCAACTGAACTATCTCCAGTTCCTTAAAAATGTCAAGCTTTGACTTCAAGACCTCATTAAAATACACTGGAAACAGAAAGTCCGTGTGTGTGTGTGTGTGTGTGTGTGTGTGTGTGTGTGTGTGTGTGTGTGTGTGTGTGTGTGTGTGTGTGTGTGTTTTTATTGGAAAGGTTGCCTTTCAGGATCATCAGCAAAAACTTTCTCTCTTGAGATGGGAGAAACTGAAAACATTTTTTGTGGTTATGATGACAGTGGGAGACTCTATCAGTGTTGTTAAGCTAAGCAGTTGACAGCTGCAAAGGGGATAGGCGTCTGCAGTGTCTTTATTACTTATGGGTCTAACAGAACATGTGCCTTACACAGTTTGGTTAATGGAAAGTTTTAGTTTATTTTTCTTAAACCAAAATGGTGATTTAAGTAAGGAGAATATGGCTTTATTTCAGCTGTTGGTTACTGGGAAATGTCAGACTGGTTAAACACAAAGCACCCTGAAATCAGAAGATGAAAATATTGTACTAGCACCAATATTATTATATGTAGATGTGTGCAAAATGGACTTGAAAGCACAGAAGGGAGATGGGAATTAGGAGGTTTTACTTTCAGTCATTTGGCAAGGCACTTGAATTTACCTTGGGTGCTCCATTTTTAGGTATCATCCCTTAATTACAAAGTTAAACCTGCACAAGTTTAGTAAGGTTCCTATACTACATAACCAACAAGCAGACATAACAGCCAGCTTTCTCCTACTTATTATACATTTAATTCTGGGTTTTGGCTAGAAAAAATCCATAATCAAGAGAGATCAATGCATGATCTTGGTTGCTAAGTAGAACAATTAATTATTTAAAATGCTGTTGCTGTTAAGCATTGACTGAGATAGTTGAGAAGAACCTAAAGATGAAGAAAAAAGTCCAAGTGGCCATTCCTAGACTTGTTGAAGGCATATGACAAAGTCCCAAGAAAGATGATTTGGGCAGTGCTGTAATGGTTCAAAGTCTCTGAGACATTGGTAGAATTAATGCAGGCTATGGCCCAATGGCAAAAGTATGTACAGTGTATGCACTCACAGAGGAATTTCCAGTGGGAGTAGGTGTGCATGAGGGTGCAGCGTTAGCCCACTGATGTTCATAACAGGTGATGGACTACATTAGCAAACAGGTCAGAGGGGACAGATCAACAAAGCTACTTTATGCAGATGATGTGGCATTACAAGCAGGCAATGAACAAGAACTTGAGCAAATGTTTAGTGGCTGGAACGCAAAACTGATGGTGCATGCGATGAAATTGGAGTATAAACAAAACAGTTGTAAAGGCAGCAAATGGGAGAATTAGAAGAAGCTGAAAAAATGAAATAGAAGGGAAATAGTAGAATAGGTTAAGATCGTTAATGAGTGGTTGAGCAGAAGAGAAGTCTGAATAAGAAGGTAAAAGCTAGAATCAGAGGGCTACAGCTAACTGGCACATTGTCAATTACAGCTGATTGACTTTGTTAACTACATGGGCACATCTACCACGTTCTTGAAATTTGCTATGAAGCACTCAACTACATAGATAGATTTTCTAGACATCAGATTGATACAAGATGTAAGGGGCTTTAATACGACACTTTTCAGAAAGCAATGTTGGAAAACTAGCTTGCTGGCACGAGACAGCATGCATCCTCAATTCACCTTCAATAATATTATTAAGGGTCAATTGGATAGGATTTCCAGGTTATGTACTGAAGAGCAATATTTTGAGACAAAAATACATGAGTTACAAGATAAATTTGTGGAAAGGGTTTATAATGAACTGCAAGTGGGGCAGACTCTAGCCAGACAGAAGGTTTATAGGCAAAATAAAATGTGACCATGGTTTAGTTCAGGTGGAGCTGAAAGGAGTTTTTCCACCATTGGTAATTCATCAAATAGATGCCCTAGGTTCATGCTCACCTGTAGTAGCAATATACATGGCGTTTGTGATATTATTAGAAATAATTGGAAAATATTTACTTCAGATGAGAAGTTGTCTACTATTGCAGGGGCTACACTGTCATTTGGGTTCAGGCGGAACAAGAACCTTAAGGATTTGTTTAATAGAGAGGATGGTAGAGTTCCTAGATAGATGACTATGAGAAAAAGGACAAGGCCATGTGGTTCTTGCAAGACATGTAGTTATATCAGCTGTACGACTACATTCACCCATCCCCATACAGGTAGAACTTATAATTTTGTAATGAATGCAAACTGTAGATCCATGAACATGATATACCTAGCCACATGTCAGTTCTGCAGTAGTTATTACGTAGGCAAAACCAACTGCATGCTAAAAACTAAGATTTTGAATCATTTATCAGCTATTAGTCTTAGAAATGAACATAATGCACTTTACAGATGCATTCTAGCTGCTTCAGGACATGCATTTAAATTTCAGGTTATTAGCCTCATACCTCAAGGGAACAGAGGGGGCGATACTGTTAACAGAATGGAATGTGAAGAGGCTAAATGGATTATAGAATTGACAGTACACAGACAGCCTGGTCTCAATGAAGTCATTCCTATTAAGCCAGCCTTAAAGAAAAGGCGGGTTCAATACTGAACACTAATTGGTTAATTATAGTTTAAAATGCATTTTGTTTGTGTCTTCATTTGTCTGAATAAGGGTAGTCACCCAAAAGCACTTGCAATACAGTGTTTGGATTTTATTTTGTTTTTTACCTGTCATCGTATTTATCTGAAGAATAAATTATTTCCATATTATTTGGTAACTGCTTTTTTCTCTTTGGATTTGTGCTTTGCGTGAGCAGTTTACCTTGGTGGAGGACCTCCTGTTTGTATTTTCAGTTTGTTTTAAGGGTAATGTATGAGAGAAGAATGCCAAAAAATTTAAAAAGTAAGGTGTTACAAAACAGTGGTGCTACTAGTAATACTGTATGATACAGAAACCGGCGCATTGAATGTAGGACAGTTGAGGAAACTAGATGTGATGAAGTTAAAGTGCCTAAGATGTGTGGTAGAAAGCACACTGTGAGACAGATGAAGAAATGAGGACATCACAGCAGAATCTCAAGTAGGTTGATTTGATAAGTTCGAAGAGAATAGATTACATTGGTTCAGTTACATGTAGAGGAAAGCAGACGACAATCTGTTGAAGAAGATTTGGAACAGATAGGAAGAGGGCAAAAGGAAATTAGGGCATGCAGGAAACAGATTGATGGACTGTGTGAGAGAAAAGACCTGTGACTGTTGGGTATGACTGTTTAAGGCAGAAGAGTGTTACTGAATGGAGAGAGAGAGATGGCAACAGTTGCCATGATACCACTAATCCATGTAGTTAATGGGAAAAAGGGAGTTGATGATGATATTTTCAAGACATGGTAAAGATATCTTCTGTTTTCTTCACTGTGTATTTTGAAATTTTGCTTGCTGATGAGTTTTGAATTTGAAAGTAGAAGTGGGATATTTAAGCACAGTCATTGCCATTGCTACATGCAGCTATGGTGCAGAATGTATTAAAGGAAAACAACAGCTGTATAATACCTCTCCAATCAAAAAGAGAGAGAGATGACGATGATGATGATGATTTTCTTTGTTTTTATTCTTCTTCTCCTCCTCACTTTACAAGTCAAGCACACAGATGTGGTCTCTTTATAGTAAATTCAAGGGTATTACCTTATAAATGCATGTAAAGGAAACAGTTGTTTATGGCTGTAAACATTATGTTGTTTTCCATAGACAGTATTATGCATAAATATAAGTAGAAAATATAATTATTTATTGACTTTTGTTGACAAGATTATTTTCACAAGGCATGACCTATTTTCAGGAGGGAAAGAAAGTGGTATTCATACTGACTAGAGGAAATTTGCCCGGGGCACCAGGAAATTGAGGTAAGTACCACAGAGTCTTTTGCATACACATAAGCTACCATGAAGTCAGACAAAAAGGATCTTGATTTAATGTCTCATTTGAAGGACAGCACATCAGGAGTGCAGTACCCCAAACCTATGCTGAACTACAATGCCATTAGTGGAAAATAAATCAAAGAACCTTGTGTCAGACTAGAACATACAACCCTCTGATCATCTTAGAATCTAAAGCAAGTATGCTACCCATTGACTTTTCTCACAATAATACAATTTTGGTGGTAACCTATTAATGTAATATGGCTACCTTTCTGTCAGTGATAATTCCTGATAGTCACACTGGGTAGCTTTTTTTTAAACTAACCCAGATGTCCCTAAATGCCATAGGTTCCTATATGTCTGACTTATAACCCATTGATCCTTAAGCATCTTGGTTGCAGTAACATTATATTGATACTTTGTACTTCAAATATACATTTGAAGATTACTTTATAAGGAAGTTGATGACTGATGTCACAGCCTCACCTCAGGCTTTGCCCCTACAGAATGGCACATTGCTACAGTCATCCCTCTCCACAAAGGAGGAGTGACTACAGACCCTGGGAACTATTACCCCATTAGCCTGATGAGTCTGATATGCAAAGCTATGGAACGCAACATCATGGACCTAATAAACAGAAATATAGGGAATCTCCAAACTCTGTATTCCGCACAGTTTGGTTTTGTGAAGGGCAGATCATGCCTGCTCAAATTGGTCGACTTCTTTGAGTCAGTCACCAGTGCTGTGGATGAAGGCAAGGTGGTTCATACAGCCTACCTTAATCTGGCCAAGGCCTTTGATACCATTCCCCACTCAGCAATCATAGAAAAACTCACTAGGCTAGGCATCAACCCCTATATCACTAGGTGGGTTGCAAACTGGCTCACAGATAGAAATCACAGTGTGAAAGTAGCTGATTCCAAGTCAGACTGCCAACCAGTCATGAGTGGCATCCTGCAAAGTTCGGTCCTGGGTCCTCTCCTGTTTGGTATCTACTTCTCTGAAGTCCAGGCCAACACAAAGGGACTCTGTCTGACAAAATTTGAAGACGATTGCAAGTTGGGAGTTATTATTAACTTCACAAGTGATGTTGACATCCTACAGAAAGGCCTCACTGAGACCAGTGACTGGTGTCAAAACCATGGCCTTAAGCTCAATGCCAAAAAATGTGTCGCCATCCCCTTTGGGAAAAAAACATTTCCCATGAATTACCACATTGATGGCAGTCCACTGAACACAGAAGGCATTATAAGAGATCTGGGAAGACAGGTTGACAGCAACCTCTCTTTTGACCACCACATTGCCACTGTGGTCAGAAAGTCCTTCTATGTGGCGCATCTAAATACTAAGGGTTTTGCATCTTGGAAGAAAGAGGTCATTGTCTCCCTCTACTCTTCCCTCATTAGTTCAGTCATTGAGTACAATGCCTCATTTGGCATGTACCTCACTAGACACCTGCAACAACTGGAAAAGCCGCAAAAGTACCTCACAAAGAGGATCCTATGCCTTAAACACTTGTCCTATATGGATAGACTCAAAAAACTCCAACTGTTCTCTGTCTCATATCGCCTACTTAGAGGCAATCTCTGCTTGACTTACAAAGCCATGTCTGACCCAGCTCTGTTAGAAATGCTACATCTAAAGAAATCGCAATCCCTCCTCACCACATGCTCCAGAGACCTCAACTTCATTACCACAATCAACAGAACATACTGGAGGGACAGTTCATAACTCAGTGACTGCCCATGCTATGGAATAGACTTTCCATACATGTCAATCAGAGCACCTCATTGGCCCTCTTCAAGATACATTTTGATGAGTGGATGGGAAATAGAAAATTTACCCCAGGGATCACTCCAGTGGCTTTACTCGACAGAGGCACTGGAAACTAAGGTTGAGTGGCATGATGCCAGGGTAATCCTATGGGCTAAGCTTGTAATGGCTCCAGGGCCATTAGCCTAGTACACACCTATGAACCAATGAACATATGATGTCTTGATAGTAAAAGGAGGTCTATTCTGTAATCTTATGTAGGTGCAGTTTTTCTAAAAAAAGGAATTGACTAACTGTTATCACTTGTCGTAAGTAGTAGTAGTAGGATAAAGAGCAACAAATACTTTTAAAGGAGCACAAGACTGCTGGAGCAAGGATGAAGGCAGTGCTGATGGAAGAGGCAGCTGTGCTGGACATGCTTCAGCAGTCAGCACTGACCAGTACTTTTCTTTTCTCTGTGTATGTGTAGCTGTAAACTCCTGAAGCAGTAGGTGTGCCTTCATGTTATGATTGCTTAGCTCATATTCTCATATACTCCGTTCCCCTACCCTACCCCCAATTCCCAACCACCCCCAGGGGTCCTACTCTTATACCTCCCTTACCACACCCTCTCTCACCTCCAACCTATCCCATACATCACCCCTCCCAACAGACTCTAACCACACCCCTACCTCCTTAACAATCAGTTTCAATAAGCCACTCCTTAGAGTACCCCTATCATATCCTCCTACTTTTAACTCATCCATATAATATCCCCCTCTTTTCTCTTCCTGTACTCCTTTTATCTTCCTCCCCTTCACATCTCATTCCCTATTATATCCCTGCACTTGAGCTCTTATTTTACAAACTTCTCCAAGATGCCGCTACCTAATCTAACCAAGCTAACACTTACAATCATACTCTCAACTACGCTCATCTCAACCTACCTTCTTACGTCCCTTGAAAAACTGCACTATTTCCATCTTAACCATTCTCACAAACAAACTGCAATCTACACATACATATCCTTTGATAAACATTCTAACATAACTTCCAATCCCAGTTACCTACTACCCAAATACCATAGACTCTCCCACATCAAACCTAACCTACCCTCAGAAAAAAAAAACAAAACTGTTAACCTACATTACATACAACTCAGGAACAAAACTAAATAATCCCACCTTGAAAGATGGCGACGTCCACCCCAACCCTGGCCCTACCAACCCTACAATCCAAAAAACTCACCCTAATCTCAATAGCTCTCTCCGAATAGGGCATCTTAATATCCAAAGCATCAATAATAAAGTAATGCACCTTCATACCCTCTTAGATATTCACTCCTTTGATATCCCCTGCCTCACTGAGACTTGGTTGAAACCAGAAACTAAAGATAATGAAATTATTCCCTAAGGCTATAATATAGTGAGACAAGACTGAACAAAACATAAAGGTGGTGGAGTAGCAATTATATTTAAAAATGAACTTCATATCTCTACCCTCCCATCTAATCCAACCCAGAATAGCAACGCAGAAATCCTCATTACTAAGCTTCAAATCAACATAAACAAATCTTTATACATTATCTGCATTTACATACCACCCAGAAATAATATCACTACAATTGAGGCATTTCTTAGCTGGCTGTCTTCTACTTACCCCCAAGAAACAATAATACTAGGTGACTTTAACATGGACTGGAAAAGTGTTAGTGCTGAAAATCCTACCTCTCATATTAACCTCCATGGATTTACCCAAACTATAACCTCTACAACCAGAATTAACAAACCTAACAAGAAAGAGAGTACCTTAGACTGGATTCTCATAAACAAAGTGAAACAATCTTACAAAATAGGAACCCTGCCTGATGATGTAAGTGATCATTCCTTGACCTACATTACTAGAGAAAAGAAAGACTTCCCAAACCTCCCCATCATTAGGACAGCACGCTCTACCAAACACTTTAAAGTAGAATTATTTCAAACTGACCTTAAAGCATGCAACTGGAACCCATTAAAATCCCTCCCACTTGAAGAGGCAGTACAGTATTTTAACACTGCATTCTTATCTATCCTGGATAAGCATGCTCCCAAACGTTCCAGTAGAATGAAGTCTAACCCAGCCCCATGGCTTTCGAATGAAACTAGGAATCAAATTCTACTTAGGAACAAAGTCTGGGCTAAATGGAGAACCTATAGAAATAGCTCTGATCACCTATATTTTAGGCAGCTTAGAAACAGCACAAAAAATGCTATACTTACAGATAAAAAAAACTACTATCGTAAACTTCAGCAAACTCATCAAAATAATCCCCAACAGTTCTGGTCTTGCATTAATAAGCTCCTTTCCCCAGGTAACTCCCGAACACCCACCCCACTTGATGCAGATCCAAATACTCCCCATCTAACCGCCAATACCTTCAACTCTTTCTTCACTGACACTATACAATCTCTAGCTACTCAACTTATCTCAGAAAACTCCAGCATTCCCATCGACTTACCACACTCTTTCTCGAAATTCAAACTACAACCCATCTCTACTTCTCTCATCTATAAACTTATTCTAAAAATTAAGCCATGTACTCCATCTGCTGACCAACTTCCTTCCTAATGTCTCCAAAAAGCAGCTAAGGAAATTGCTTACCCTATATCTATCCTTATAAATAAGACAATCCAAGAAGGAACCATCCCAGATATTTGGAAAATCTCCCACATTATCCCCTTAGATAAAGGTGGGAACTCTAATGATTACTCTAACTATCGGTCAATTGCTCTCTTATCACCCCTAGCAAAAATTATGGAAAAAGGTATTCACAAACAACTTCTATGCCATCTCTCTCAACACAACTTAATAGCACACTGTCAACATGGCTTTAGACCATCACATAGTACGACTACTGTCCTTCTATCCTTCACAGATACCATCAATAGAAACCGTAACAAAAACCTCCTCTCATCTGCACTCTTCATTGACCTCTCTAAAGCTTTCGATATGGTTAACCATACCCTCTTAATCAATATTCCTGGAATCTCTTTCCTTTGATTCTCTGGCCTTAAAATGGTTCAGATCATACCTCAGCAATAGACAACAAGCAGTCCTGTGGGAAAATCAAGTCTCATCCTTTTTACCTGTTACCATTGGGGTCCCTCAGGGCTCTATTCTTGGACCACTTCTCTTCTCCTTATTTATTAATGATCTCCATGTAGCAATTCCACAAGCCACTTGTATTCAATATGCAGATGACTCTACACTAATATGCTCATCAACCTCTCCATCTGAACTATATTCTCTTACTCAAGATATTTTCAACACTGTAGAAACATGGTTTACCAAACGCTGTCTCCTTCTTAATGCTAAAAAACAAAAATCCTTCTCTTTATACCCACTACTAGGTCTTCCCCCTTAGACTTCTCAATCTCTTCAAATAATGGTACTGTTATTCTCCCTGACACTACCACTAAACTTCTAGGAATAACCATTGACAATAATCTCTCATTTGATTACAGTATAAACAATACCATTAAAACAGTAAACAGAAAAATAGGCTCCTTATACAGAATAAAACCCTTTTTAACTTCAGCAGCCAGAGCCAAGATTGCTCACTCCCATCTAATCTCAACCCTCCTATATGCTTCACCTATATTTACCAACCTTAAGAAAACCAACCTTAACAAATTAGCAACCTCCTATAATAACATTGCTAGATTCACTACTGGCAATCCCTTCAGAACCCATCACTGTTCAAATCTTAGACAACTAAATTGGCTCGAATTCCAAAACCATCTGATTATCCCCCAACTCACAATTGCCCACAAGATATTTTACCAACCCAATAATACCCCTATACTCTCAAAACTCATAGTCCCATATAATAATCTGAACTCCCTACGTTCTTCTAGCAAACTTCTTGCCAGCTTAACAAAGTCTAATAATGCAGCTGGTGACTCTCTGTTTACCAACACAGCAGGAAAACACTGGAACCTCTGAACTAACTCTAACTACATCCTTGCCACTCTTTAAACAAAAACTTAGAAAACACCTCCAAATGCACTGGCTATGCCCTTGTAGTAACCCTGACTAACCATCCTCTTCACCCCTCTTTCTTCCTCTTCTTGCCATACTTCCAAACTTCTACATGCTTTTGACTTGTAAATAAGACTGACTCTTTTTAAACTCTAATCAACTTAATGTTTAAATAATTCTATCTCATATGATCTATTGTACATAACTCTTACTATTCTGTTTTTGAGCTGTCTTAAGCTATTTTCTGCTCACGGTACTGTTTCTCAAGTGTTTTTATCTATTGTACATAACTCTTACTGTATTATATTTGTTCTAGCTCTCTTAAACTTTACTCTGTTTTACTGTAACTTTTCTCAAGTGTTTTTATCTGAAGAATGTATTAACTACCTGTTTTTATTTTGTTTTTTTAATCCTTTTTCACCATGTAACAATATTTTATACTTTGTATGTCTGTGTGGAGCTTTTCTCCCCGGGCCTCTACTGAAAATGGAAATATATCCAGCTAGACTAGCCCGGTCAACAAATGTAAAATAAAATAAAATAAATAAAATAAAATAAAATAAAATAAATATTACAAGGTTTTCTGTTTTCCTTCATCCTGTAATATGTAAAGTGCCAGATTTCAAATCTTCAATGAAACAACATTAACAAGATCTAGTGTTCTGGCACAAAAGTATCCCATCCTGATTTCATGCTACTCTTCTTGGTGTACTGTAGCAAACTGTACTACACGTCATTGTTCTGAGGGGTCTGGGGTGCCCCTTCAAATGGCATTAGTGTGAGCAATATTTCAGGGGGGGGAAAGCCATTTGCACTATTGTGTTAACTCTTTTGCATTTAGTAGCTGTAGAATATCACATCTCCAGCAAACTGCAGATATTCTTAGATTCAGCATTATTTTTTTCAAAAATCAGGTTAAAGATTATAAGCCAAATAAAGTCAAATATATAGTGAAAAGTCAATTATATTAAAAACATGTAAAAGGTAATGGGCTGGATTCATGAATGCCTACTAAGTGTATACACACTATTGGTATTCAAGAACATCCCTACCACATTTTGTTGTGCTGTCTGTACTTTGTGGTAACCTTTATGCATCCCCCTTGATATTTAAGGCTGCAAGAAAATCAGTAGGAAAACTAAAATTAGGAAGAAGAAAGTGGGAGTTATGCTTGTGATTTCTATTCACTCAGAAGAGTGTACACTCAGTGTAGGTATTCATGAATCTGGCCATACCTCTGAATCTCTCAGTTCAAGAAATCTGGATGAAACCTAAAATAAAGTGGGTCAAAGGCTCAAAAATAGGGACATATTTTAAGTATTGCTCGTATAAAATTAGAATGTTTCTAGAGTAACAAGATTTTGTGTTAGCTTACATTTTCTGAAGGAACTGAAGTCTGAAACTCAAATGTATATCATTATTTAGTGACTTCAGTCCTTAGTCGTTTGCCAGAAAGCCCAATTTTTATAAGGAACAGGCCAAAACTATGAGGCAAAAATCTGGACCTTCTGCCAAAATCTGGACAGTTGACAGCTATGAATCCAGCCCATTGTGTTCAGCAAAAAATAGATGTCAGTGGTTTCATAGTCTCTAAGTCAATTCTAAATTTTATTTCAATGCAGAAAAATCCAGAGCAATGTTTTTTTCTAAATTTCCATGAATTACTGTTCTTATCCTGGAAAGTGCACAACTATATCCAGACTTACATGGCAAGAAGATATTAAGCATGTATTAAAATTAAGATGTTAATTCTATGTTTGCTCCAGTAGGAATTGTTCTTTTAATCACGTGACTGTCAGGAAGTAATTAAATGAATGACTGAGGTAAAGTCTGTTACCTGATGAAGTACTAATTATGAAAGATTGTATTTATATTTATGGTTTTTAATGTCTTACTTAATAAGTAATTATTTCTCTTTAGTCAACTGAGCTAATTTGTTTTGAGAAACTGCATAACCTAACATACACTGTAAGTACATCCTACACCAACAGTGTGTTTCTTACACACCGACGGTTCACATGCATTATTAATTAGTCAATCAATTTATTTAAGGAATCACATTCACTGAAATGTAATGTCATAAAGAGCTAAGGGATTTAAAAAGAAGTATATAAAAAAGGCACTGCAGATGTGAAACTGTCAGACTTTTTTTTTCTGAGGCACAAAGGCCACCCATACCTACATGTAATAAGTTTCACCCTAGTACCCCTTAATTAATGTAGTCAACTGTGAGATCACTTCACTTGGGGTAAAACATTTTTTCGTATGCAGATTAAACTTATTTAAACTTTGCAGCTTTCAAATGCATTTTGCATACCTGCTGCCAGTTCAACTATCCTACTTGCCTCCTGAAGCATTGTCCCCCCTCCCCCATACATGCTACTATTCTCTGGGTTTGACAACACTGTGGCCATAGTACTATAGCCCTACTCACCTACTGAAGCATTACCCCCCCCCCATGGTACTGTTCTGTGAGCTTGACAAATCTGACCATAGTACTATTATCCTACTCTCCTCCTGAAGTTTTAACCCCCCCCCCGGTACTGTTCTCTGAGCTTGACAACACTATGGCTGTAGTACTATTGTCCTATTCATACCTCTCAACATCTTAGGGCAAGAAATCTGGACAAAGCCATTAATAAAAGTAGGACAAAGGCTCAAAAATAGGGACAATTTTAAATATTGCTCTTACAAACTTAGAAGGTTGAAACAATAACAGGTTTTGCATTAGCATGAATTTTCTGAGGGCGATAAAGTCTGAAACTCAAATGTCTGTGATTATTTTCTAACTTCAGTCCTTAATAATTTGCCAGAAAAACACAATTTTATGAAAAAAGACCAAAATATGAGGCCAAAATCTGGACATTCTACAAAAATATGTACAGTTGAGAGGTATGGTAGTCGCCTCCTGAAGCATTGCATACCCCCCCCCCCACACACACACACACACACACACATGGTACTGTTCTCTGAGCTTGACAACACTATGGCCATTGTACTAGATTCAGCTACTTACTATATATGTTTTGTTTTGTATTCAAATCGTGAGCAAAATGTATTGCTGCTTTTGTTCCATCCATGTAGTTTACTGTTTTCTGTGGCTGTTTTTTTTTCTTTTATCTCTCAGAATGACCAATTCATTTTTAAAGGTGTATATTTCATTTAATATAAATAGTTATTTTGTTTGGTGTGAGCTGTGTATCTGTTTCTTCTCATTTTGTAGAATTTTACCTTCACTACTTTTCCTTAGCAATATAGAAAAGAATTAGTAAATTATTTATTTATTTATTTTTATTTTGCAGTAACATCTAATGACAGTACTTCCTTACTTTTTGCTTCTCAGAATGTAGTCAAGCCTTTTTCATCTTCTTTTACATTTTTTCCTGGTAAAGTATTTTGTTAATAAACTACTTCTGGCAACACACACTTTGTTCATGCCATCTTTCCTGTCTCATCCTTAGAGTGACAATGGCAATGTAGTTATACAATGTGCATTAAAGAAAAATGTGAAAATGATGACAATGAAGGACCATTTACAATCTACCTAGAGTGTCCATTCTCCACCACACAAAGATAAAGCATTTTAAATGCATATGTCTGTTAAGCCCCTCTATTCTTCCCTAACCAAACCAATTTTAGATTACAGTGTCCCTTTTGGCTTATGCCTGTCCAAACACATCACCTAACTAGAAAGACTACAATGCTTCCTAACCAAGAAAACTCAGGTATGATCTGCTTAAGTTATGCAGACCACCTAAGAAATCTGTCACCTAATACTGTACTCTGCAAGGCTCTTGCTTTCTGACCTCTCATTGTCCTATAGGGCTGTAAAAGGTCAAGTCTTGCTTAACTTCTTATACCTAAAAAAAGCTATAAATACTAATAACGCATGATCTAAGAACCTAAACTTTTTTCTCAGTAAAAACAGAACCTCTTAGCTTCATAGTTCTCTCTCATAAAATATCCCCTACTTATGGAACAAACTGCCACTCCACTTCAGAAAGTAGCTCTTGAAAACTGGCCTTGATTACGAGATAAGGATCTATCCATATGATGTGTACACAGGTCTGTATACTTAAGGGGAAACAGATAGTGAGATATGCATTGTGTAACACATTGGTAACATTCTGAATAGTCTACTGGATGGATTGACTACAAATAAACCATGAACTTATGTTGTATTCAGTGTACTTTTATTTTGTTTGCCTTTTGTCTGCTATGTTTATCTGAACGTGTTTCAGCAAAAAAAAAAAAAACTTTTCAGTGGAGGTCTGGAGAAGAAACCTCCAACATATTATACCTGGGGAAGCAATCTCCAACATATTACAGACATTTTTAAAGAGAATAAACCCAATATACATGAACAGATTTTAAATACTGCGGTGGTGGTGCTGCGGTAGAGTTGTTGCCTCACAGTTAGACGTTGCCCGTTCGATTCTCAATTAGTGCGTCTTCTGTGTGGTGACATGTGTGAATGGGTGTTCCTTCATTGAAAGTTGTGCGTTAGGTCCGGCAAGCCAGCATGTAAAAATCTACTGCCAATCATTAGCGGACCGGAGTTCCGCTGTGGTGACCCCTAACCGGGAAAAGCCGAAAGACACTACAACATGAATAGGTTTTTAAATAATATATATTAACAATTTAATTTGCTAATTACATTGTATTCATATGAACATATGAAATAAAGGCAACTGTTACAGTATAAATCTACATTATTAAATGTTACAGTATAAATAAATATTTTATCAAAACTCTTAGAAAAATGTTTATACTCAATTTCTTAAATAACTTGCTGACAACACTCTCCTTGCCCCCACCCAACATGGGTTCCGGCCAGGACATAGCACCATCACAGCCCTGCTGTCATTCACAGATACTATTCACAAAGTCTTGGATGCTGGTCATCCTACCTCAGTAATTTTACTGGACTTATCTAAGGCTGTTGACACAGTATCTCATACTACACTACTAAGCCAACTATCAAAACTAGGATGCTCCACTAATTCACTCAACTGGTTTACCTCCGACCTAAACAACAGGAAACAGTCTGTAAGTTGGCAAAATGTTCAATATGACTATCAAGCTAACAGCACAGGAGTCCCACAAGGATCCGTATTAGGGCCACTACTCTTTAATACCTTCACCAGTGATCTTCACAAAGCTACCCAACTAGGTAAACTCATCCAGTATGCAGATGATTCCACAATAATATCTCCCTAACAATTTCTCAGACCTCCTTACAGTTACACAAAATGCTTTTACATCAGTTGAATCATGGCTAAATAATGCACAGCTTCTATTAAACCCCCAAAAATCAAAACTTTTACTAGTCGCTTCAAAACCACCAGACACAGACTTTAAAATATTCTCTAAAGACAGTACAGAAATTGAAATAGTGCAAATGGCTAGATTGCTAGGCATAACAATAGATGACAAACTTACTTTTGAGCCACACATTCTCAATACAATAAAACGCACGCTTTAAATTAGGAAAACTTTATCGTCATAAACTTTACCTTAACAACCATACTAAAGCAAAACTTGCCACTACCTTATTCATCCCTTCCCTCCTTTATGCTAGTGCCATTTTTACTAATCTTCACTCAACCCTTAGTAATAAACTAGAATCTTGCTATTATAAAATAGTTAAATTTGCCTCAGAAAAGCCCAACCGTGCACACCATTGCCATGCTATTAGAGAACTGAACTGGCTCGAATTCTCACACAATCTCCTCTATACCGAACTAACTTTAGTCCACAAACTAATTTTTAAACCTAACTCTTGCCCAGCACTCAGATCCATCCTACAAACATATACTCCCTGGAAAACACTAAGATCCTCAGGCAAACAACTATTTACTATAATCAAACCCAACAAGGGTTGTGACAGTGGCCTAATAGTTAAGGTGGTTGCCTTACAAACACAAGGTGCAGGGTTTGAGTCTCAAAAGGGATAATTGGCTAAGCTTAAAATGGCTCGCAAGGGCTTTTAGCTTAGTCTTAATCTATGAACAAAAAGAGATGGACAATGTCTGGACTCCCATAGCATTGCTAAATATTGGAATGCTTTACCCTCAGATATAACTCAAAATGACAGTACAAAAACTTTTAAATCAGCATTAAACTTGCAGTACCTATACAAACCCTTCTGCCTCTGTCAAACAAACAAGCCCCCTTAAAACCATCCCTTAACTAATTCCTATTAAGAAAGGTTATAATGGTAGGTCCTAAACATATTTCAGCCGTGTGCTCATTAAACAGTTGTTTCAGACACACGCTACATATGGTAATATTGAATATCCACACTAAGCTACACATGCAACTTCTTACCAGTTCAATGTAATGCTCATAGATTAGTAATTTAAACTATGTATTATACTTGTTTGCAAATCCCTGCTTACATAAATGTATCATTGATTAATGTGTTATGTTATGCTGTGACACAAGAAGATTAGTAATGTAACTCAGTAGTGTAGTGCAGTGCTTATCTCTGCTTTTATACATGTATCCTTGTTTATTATGTTTTTTTATAGAATACTTTGTAATATACTGTGGAGCTTTTCTCCCCGGGCCTCTGCTGAAAATGGGTTTTTTTGGATCCAGTGGACTTTCCCAGTCAACAAATGTCAATAAATAAGTAAATAAATAAATAAAGAAATATACTTATGTATAAGTATTTGTTGAACATTGGGCATTTGAAGAGATGTATTACTGGCTTTGTCAAATAGATAATAAATCATGTGCTTAGAAATTCAAAGAAATGGAAGTGAGGGAAAGACCTAGGTAAGGCAGAAAATATTAATATTGTAGTTAAGAGGTGAGGGGGATGAGCATTTTCAAAAAACTATGTATATGGTTGGGAGATGTTAGTAAAACTTTTCAGCTATTGGTAAAGACCAGGTGTGGGGCATAATATTCTGCATGAAGAGAAATGATTTGATCATATGGCAAACTGAAGGTAATTCTTCTCCTTTTCAAAATGTCCTTACCTGTGCTCTACAGCACCTTCATATCATATTACTGCTGAATCCACTGTTACTTGTTGGATGTGGTTCCATGTAACGATAACCCTTCCAGTGAAAGTAATGCTTTTAAATATCTTTCTTGGTTGAACATCTCATTTTTTTAATCATGCCACTTGTTCAAATGAAGTTTGTATTTCAAAGCAACCTGATCAACAAAACGGTATTAAAAAACTGGGCTTGGAGAATATGAGAATCACATCAGCTACCTGACATTCTAAAGGAGTGAATTCATGTAAAAGGAGAGGCCAGTTTAAAAAAAGTGCATCTATTCACAGCAAATCATTTATGTGTATAAATAATTTTTCTTGTTGCCGTAAGCTTTTTGTTTGCTAACCATGGCTTAAAAAAGACATAGTGGAAGCATGCAAGCAGAAGACTGCTTAGTTTTTCAGCTTGCATGTTTCTGCCCTGATTCTTTCTTATCAAGCAAAATAATAAAATAAGGGGTAACGGTTACAAGGAGCGCTAACAGCTGCTTTGAACCAGTTGAGTTCAAGAACTTCACAACTACTGTAATGTCTGTATACTTGTCTGTCTCATGGAAGTCAGAAAATAATCAAACCGTTAGGAACAAACACAGTATCAGCATGCAAAACTGTGTGTGTGTGTGTGTGTGTGTGTGTGTGTGTGTGTGTGTGTGTGTGTGTGTGTGTGTGTGTGTGTGTGTGTGTGTGTGTGTGTGTGTGTGTGTGTGTGTGTGTGTGTGTGTGTGTGTGTGTGTGTGTGTGCATGTGTGCATGCATGTGATTTTGTCTTCTGTGTACATTATTAAACACATGATTTGTATACTTGGATGCAAAAAATGTTTACAAGATGGTGACACGCTGGCTGCCAGCATTGTTAAACTTGTTATCACTCTGAGAAATTTGAATGTGTTTCTGTCTGTGTTTTCCAGCTGTGGTACAGTCCTTGTTGTACTGTGAGTGCTCCTATGCCAGTGTGCTAACATTACTTTCTCTTCACCTGTACCTAAACTGTCTCATTTGCAGAAGACTGCTGCGAGTGTGGCTGTTATTATCTGCTGTTTGATTTTCATGCTGCCTTCATTGTGGGCTCAGTGCACTCAAACCAAACCGGCCTTGTTTTCTGACTTTACCTAATGGACGTTTTTTGTGGTTTCTAGTTTTGTTGCTGCAGTGGGATTTCCATGAAGCTTCTTCCTTAGTCCAAGGTAACTTTTCAGACGGACATCTCAGCACTGCTGGTATGAGTTACGCTGTTGGGCAATTACAGATTTTCTCTGTGGCTTTACATTGTTTTGCCTCTGTTGAGTAGAACTGCTACTTATTATGGTGTTACTTTAATCCATTGAGCTTAAAGGTTTACAACGAGGTGTGGCTTTTATTTTTGGCTATTGTACTTGGAGCCAAGTACCAGCTTGACATCAGAGGGACATTAGTTATGGATTTTCAACAGCCTTCCCTTAATTCTCACTTGTTCTGCTATGTAGTGGGATTGGAAATTATTTGCCTTCTTACTTATTTACAACAAATGTAAACACTAGACAATATTCTGTGCTAGATGTTTTATGGTCCTCTTATGGCACTATTTTCCATGCCTTTATACCTGACTATGTTTCTACACAGTCTGTGATCCTTCATTACTTATAAACGGCATGCTGTAGTCAGTCTGGCCTTACCAGTCATTATATAGTCTTACCTCTCTACATTGGTTTTGACTGACTTCCATCTGGATTATTAGTACTATCACACATTGTATACTTTGTAACCACGAGATATGCTTTATCTGGCTCTCCATGTGAGGAGCTAACTGACTGCCTGGAGTACTGCTTCCTTTGGTAACTACTACTTTGCTATACAGTTGCCTTTACTGATGGTTGTATTTTACCAGGCCTAATATCTTTTTGGTAGTCTTGTACATACTTCAAATTTATTTCTGTTTGTTAACAGACCTTGTATTCAACTTTACTTATAAAGGATTTGAGTTTAGGCAACCAATCCGATCTTTGTTTCATTTGTAACTTAACTGTTTCTGAATTATATCCTTCAACCCGATTATTCATCTTCAGCTGTCTGCTTGTGAAGATTGTGCATTGCCATTTGGATCAGTAATCATTGTGAATGATTT
This sequence comes from Protopterus annectens, assembly GCF_019279795.1. Classification (NCBI taxonomy): domain Eukaryota; kingdom Metazoa; phylum Chordata; order Ceratodontiformes; family Protopteridae; genus Protopterus; species Protopterus annectens. Next base: position 113,027,434 of record NC_056740.1, on the reverse strand, counting down.
ATATATCTTCAGGATTATAGCAATCAATCAATGAACTATTCTGTCTGGCTTCTTCCTTTGCCAGTGCCTCTGTACTTTTGTTTTATTTATTTAATTCTTGAACAGTTTGGAACCATTTATCATGATATTTTAGCTCCATGTACTATGAATGTTGTGGGCTTTATTCCATTTTGTTTGCTATATTAGTACGTTTAACAGAGCACTTAAATTTACCTACACTTTTAACACATACGTCTAATTTTATTGTTATGTTTGCTTTAAAAGTATTTTTAGAACTATGATGGAAATCATTTAGGACAAAGAGCAATTTTTTGCATTACAGTCATACCTTTCCCCAAAATTACCTTGGACCATCATTAAGTTATGCTTGAATTTACATATTAATTAAATACATAGAGTTGTTTTTTATCATTGCTGGACTCCATCATCTACATACCTCAATGATGAGGATATACCCATATTTACAACAAACTACCTAGAAAATTTAAAAGATCTACAGATAGACCAACTGTATTTAGGGAGATACCTATCTTTATTGTTTAACAGACTAAGCCCGATTGCTCAGTTAATCATCCTGCAACATCCTTGCATGTATTATATTTTAATGCAAGGTTGGTCTGCAGTAAGACAACTATTTTGTGCAATCTAGTGTATACTAAGGATTCGGCATTTGTTGCTGAAACCTGGTTGTCCACTAACTCTGGTCCAAATCTTGCAGCCCTGGTTCCCTCAGGCTTTTCTGTTTTTCACCATCCAAAGCCTGATTAAGTTAGAGATAGGGTGGCTATTATCTGTCATTATGCTATTTCCTTTTGTCATATTAAAATGTGATCAACTATCCAATTCCATTGACTATGCCTTTGTTTGCGCCATCCTGGCTGGTCTTCAAATTTTAATGCAGGTGTTCATGGTTTTTCTTGTCTCCTTGGTATTGAATCATCATCACTAGCTTATTGTTGGAGATTTTAATATCAGGCTTGATGATACATCTGTGACCTTTTTTAGGGAATTCATTTGCATTCTGAATGGCTTTGGTTTACTCATGATGTGACTTCAGTTATACACATGCTTGGCCATATGATAGATATTTCAATTTGGACTACTTATTTGTGACTTACACTTTGAGTCTTTTACTTGGTCTGCTAGCAGTTTTTTGTTAGTTTACCTTATCATCAGCCTTCAGAGATTGGTCACACCCTTTATAGATTCCGTTCTGTCCTTATCTTGTGAGACTTTTCTATCTGCTTTTCCACTATTTTCAGGGATTCATAATGAAGACCTTGATGGTCTTATGTATGCAGACAATCTAGTGTTAGTCTGGCTCTCAGTTGGTTGGTCCCTGGACAGATTTGTTCAGTTCAGCTGATTCCAGGTCCATGGTTTGTCCATTACTCAGTGAACTCAGGAGAGTGGGATATTGGCTGGAGTAGATGTGATGGTGTTCAGGTCTGTTAAAGGACAGGCTTGCTTTGCATAATCAGTTTTCTGTCTATCAGCCTAGGATAAATAATTAGAAATCCATCTTCATTGCTCTCTGAGGTAGCAAATCATCCAGCCACCAAGTTTTGAGCACATGGGTTACTTTGTAATTCTGGTTGTCTAGCTGTCTAGTGGGCATTGTCCTCTGACAAATGCAAGCTGACCGTATGATATTCTGATGCCAAAACTGCCCTCATTACATTTTCACTGCATCTTCCCAAACATACTTGATGTGAAGTTGGTCCTTAGAAGTTGACTCATAGTTTTATTGCTCCTTTGGAAGTTGACCTCAAAGTCATATTGGAATGAGTTTTCTGTTTCTGACAGTGACAATCTCTATGTTCTGATCTCCAGAATATGTGCACTACTACTACTTCCTAAAACCCTTTCTCTACTCTGTTTGGGATAGCATCCTTAGAAGCCATCAATTCTTTATTTTATTAGATTGTCATCACCTCTCTTAGGAAGGATTTATTTGCATCTCACTTAAAGAAGGCTTTAGTTTCCTTCATTTTTAAAAATGCTTGCTTAGATTATGACTGTCTCAATAATTATTGTACAGTCTTTGCACATTCCCTTTATTTGGTAAAGTTCACAAGAAAGTGATTTATCACCAGTTGGAGTCCTACTTGATAAATCTGGGCATTAGTGACTCATTCTAGTTGGGAGTGAGGGCAAGGCACAACACTGATATGTCTCTTACTGAAGTTTTAATAACATCCTAACACTAAGAAATCATTATTACTACTCAGTCTTGGTCTGTCTTAACATCATTGTCTTTTGACTTGGTGGACCATGCAATTTTTTTGGATCATTTAGAACACTACTCTGGTACCTCTGGTGTTATCCTGGAATGAATTCCCTATTACCTTTTTGGACACATCCAGAGGGTGGCATCAGGGTTTAACACCTTTTCTTCATACCTCCCTCCTTTGTTGTGTTTCTCAAGGTTCTGTTCATGGCTCTCTGGTGTTCACCATGTATTTAATGCTATTAGGTGATAATATTTGTTCAAGAGATTTGCAATATCATTGCTGTACGGATGGCATATGGTTTACTACTTGTTCCCTCAGGAGCCTGTGAGTGCTCATAATCATTTAACTCAGGACCTGTTACTCATCCATGACTGGATGTTCAAAAACAGGTCTATTCTTAACACCTCTGAGACTGTGGCTTTGATGGTTCTTGCTACAGTTAGGGAATCCTCTTTCCTGACTTGATATCAGGCATTTTTTACTATGAAGAAGGTGGGTCCTAATGGAGACGAGGGGTTTGAATGGAGAGATAAGGGTGTAGAATGGAGAGATGATAAGTCAGCAAGCAATGGGTACTATTTCTGAAATTGAATTCATCCTCAAGTCTTGGTGAGTACCTTCACGAGGTGGACCCTGTTTTTCACAAAATCTCACCAAGATGACACTGATGTATAGACTGTATTCTATATAGCATATATCGTGGACAGAAGTAGGCCAACAATTAAAAAAGATATCTGGGGCACAAGACTCAGGATAAAAAAGTGCCCAATCCTGGTAGGTGCACTGGTGCCAGGACTGGAAAAGAAGACAGTGTAGAATCCTCAAAATATGGAAACATTCCTACAGTGGAGCCAGCCCAAGCCCAGGGGGAGGATGACCCGCCTGTTGTATAAGGAAGTAGCAGTTCAAAAATATGACAAAAACTAATAGGCCAAAGAAGAGCCATAAAGATGATAGACTATTGAGGATATGAAAGAAATTATGTATTGCTACTATTATGCAAAAAGCCCAGAATTTACAGACACAAGATATACAAACCGATTAAGAGAGAAATTAGAGGAAAGAAAAATACTTCCACAGGAAAAAAAGCTTTAAGAATCTTCAAATAAAAATTTGTGTTCATTAATAGAACAGATTTGTAAAAAACATTATATAGACCAAGAAACTCTTTTTGGAAAATTAAGCATCTGATGAAGTGTGAAAATATAAACAACAAAACCTAGAGATTTTTGAAAAGTATTAAAAAAATGTGGACATAGGAAAGAGAGATTTGATATAGTACAATATTATGCAAATTAAAAAGTCAAATTAATCAATTCAAAAAAGGCAGCCCCAAAGCTATTTGAAGAGAAATACAGGTAAAGGCATCCAGACATGGATACATTTCTTAATAAAAAAAATAATATCACAAAGAGGGAATGTAGGAAAAAGATTAGTAAAGTAGAAATTAAAAATAAAAGTTGAAGTTATGGAATGCCTGCGAAGTGAAGGATTTGGTGTAGAAGGTCTAACGCAGGTTACATCACAGCATGATGGAACAAGTCCTCAAATTTATTTATTTATTTATTTATTTACTGGGGAAATTCCAGCTGGATACTGGTCCTTTTTCAGTGGAGACCTGGGGATAAAAGCTCCACAGAACAATAAATGAGCAGCAGAGTACATGAACAACAACTGAATATACATACAATAACAAATAATACATACTGCAACAAACATTAGCTATACATACAATATGAAACATAGTAATGAACAGATATACCAATATCTAGCTAGAGGCTAGGAATAAAGGTAGGATGTATATACAGATAGTACTAAGCTCAAACAGATACTGTTCTAAACTCATATACCTAAATCTTATATGCAAATATTGCACTAAACTCCAACGGATATAAAGCAGATGCTCCACATGAAGGTGGAACAAGCTAGAAGGGCTAATGGGATGGAAGGGGAAGATAGAGGAGTAAGAGAGGCGACTGAGTGAGTAGTATACGTGGTAGTTAGAAGAAGCTAAGCGTAAGTCAGTTGGATATGTATTTGGAGTTGAGATGAAGTGAGGTAGTTAAGCATGTTATAACAGGTCTGAGAGATTGAGTGAGGAGGGAAAGGGAGGATAAAGGGTGAGCCAGAGCCTGCAGAGGAAGGACTGCAATGATCAGACAGTGTGAGGCATGGTGGCTAGGGGAAGGAGAGGTAAAAGAAGGGTTACTAGTTGGGATTGGTGCATGGGTATAACCAGAGACTTTTTAAGTGAGTTTTTAGTGCAGTCTTGAAGTGATTGCAAGAAGGTTGTGTGATTATAGGGGGATGGGGGATTGTTCCATAATCTGGATATGATGCAGGAGAATAGTGTTTCTCCTGCTTAGTTCTTGGGTTTGGTCACTAGAAGTAGATTTTTGCTACTGGAGCGTAGTGGTCTAGTGGAGCAGTAGGGCTAGAGAAGGTTTTGAAGGGATGGGACTTTAAGAGGATGGTTTACTAACTTGTGGGTGAGAGAGAGTTGATTCAGGTGAAGAAGTTGAGGGAGTTCAAGCCAGTCAAGTTCTCTAAGTTAGATACAGTGGTGGCTGCGATAAGATGCACCAGTGGCAAACTTAATTTTTATTGTAGCAAGCCTCGAGCTTGTTTAGGTCTATATGTCTAAGGTAGGTAAGTATAGGAGAGGTGTAGAGTAAAAGGCAGATTTGGTGGGAATTAGCAGCAGAAATTCTGGCTGTCTTGGTGAGGAATTGTTTGTTTCTGTACAATGCACCTAGTTTTTTGTGAACTTTTTTATGATAAGAGAAATGTGAGTGTCAAATCTGAGATTATTATCAATCTCAACACCAAGTAGTTTGCTGTGTTCTGTTGGGGAGATGACGGTATTGTCTTTGGCTAGAATATTAAAGTGTTGAATAATCGGGTTAGATTTAGTGGGTTGGAAGATAAGGAGTTTAGTCTTGCTCGGGTTGAGTAATAACTGGGTATTAGATAGCCAGTTTTCTACAGATGAAAAGGCTTCTTGTGTGATCTTCTTAAGTTCAGGTGTAGTTGGGGCTGAGCAGATGTGGGTGGAGTCATCTGCATACTGTATAAGAGAAGCATGCTTGGTGGCTGGGAATAGATCACTGGTGAAGAGTGAGAATAGTAGGGGACCAAGAATGGAGTCTTGGGGAACACCGAGTGTTACAGGAAGTCGAGGAGATAGGTCATTATGCCAGACAACTGATTGTTGGTGGCCAGTGAGATAGCTGTGAAACCAGTCAGTAGCTGATTGGGAAAATAATAGGTTAGTGAGAACAGAGATTAGTAGTTTGTGTGAGACCATGTCAAAAGCCTTGGATAGATCCAGAAATATAGCAGAGGAGAACAGGCCATTATTTTTATGATGAAGGATAGCATTAGTGAAAGACAACAAGACAGTAGTAGTTCTGTGGTGTGGTCTGAAGCCCTGCTGGGTGCTGGAGTGGAGGTTATTAGCTAAGAGGCAGTCTAAGACTTGAGAATGGATGCATTGCTCAAGTATCTTGGAAAGTGGAGAAAGGATGGCTATGGGGCAGTAATTAGAAAGTTCAGTGGAGGAGCCATCTTTATGGAGGGGAATGATGAGGTATATTTTCCACAGTGTGGAGACATAGCTTTCTGATAAGGACTGATTAATTAAGATAGAGACTGGATAAGCTAGGGATTCTAGGAGAAACAGGAAGATCAGGAGACATCTGATAAAGAAATATGGACATGGGAAAGAAAAGGAGATTTAATATAGTGCAATATTAATGCAAATGAGAAAGGAAAATTAATCAATACAAAAAGAGTAGCACCAAGGAAGAGAAATATAGGCAAAGGAATACCAGACATAGACAACTTTACAATACAGAAAATAAGAAGGCAGAGGAAAAGCAGAAGATAAGATTAGTAATGGAGAAATAGAAACTGAGGTTATGGAGTACCTGTGAAGTGAAGGATTCACTGTCAAAAACCTGACTCAGAAAGCACCACCACAGGATAGAGCAATGGGCATCCCAATTAATGAGAAACCAGTGGAATGGGAAGCAACTGGTCACTTGCTATATGAAGGTATTTTGAAGCCTTCCACATGAAACCAGTATAAATGTTCACTTGAAGCCGGACAGCAAGGGAAAGAACAGGAAACTGTGGAAACTCTGATGCAGTCAATGTTGAGGAGTGATAAACCAGTGAGTTCCCATATGACAGAGCAACGGATGGCACAGGATGAAATTGAAGAGAAGGTGCCATAGGAAGATGCTATAGAACTTTCTATAGAATGTCTGCAGGAAATGGAGAACAAAAAATGTGCCCTCAGTTTAGAAGAAAATGAGCTAAGAGAACAGTTGCTTGATTTAATACAGATAGACATATTAAGATCAATGAAAGAAATATACTGTAGAAGGTCGATAAAACCCCAAAAGTCAGAAGTTTGATAAAACAAATGAACACAGTAATTAGTACTGTCCATAGAGACTCATGTGATATAACAGAAGTAAACAGGATATGTTACTGTGCTGCCAAATTAATAAGAGATAAAATTCTACCAGAAGAACACAGGGTAGTGAGAGAAAGGAAGGGGAGAAATGGAATACCATCATGGAAGTATCGAATAGAAAAAACTGTAAAGTAATTAAAATAAGAAGTGTCATTGTAAAAAGAGTTTTGAAGATGGAGCAGATCAACAAAAATTCTCAGAAAGATAGAGGTGATAAAAGCAATGCACAGTATTATAATGGATCAGAATTTATCATGAACTATCACAAATAATGAACTATAAAATATCAGCCGAGGCAGAGAAACATAGAAGATACACAGATAAATGTAAAAGAAAAGTACAGAATTGGGAAACAAGGTAAAAGGAATTGAAAGACCACAAAAAAAAAAAAAAAAAAAAAAAAAAAAAAGAAATAGATACATTTTGGAGAAGTATTTATGAAGATCCTGTGGAACATAACTAAGATGCTAAATAAACAGAAGAAGTAAAAATAAGAATAAGAAATTTAAAGGTACAGGATATGAAATGGGATGAAGTAACAGCTTGAGAGATTGAATTAAAGTTAAGAAAAGCCTCCAAATGGAAAACTGCAGGCCCAGATGCAGTATCTAACTTCTGGTATAAATGTATTAACATCTTTGCATGGAGATTTAGCCATGAGTAAGAATTATTTATATGTGCACCCCAAACAGACACCAACATGGCTAACAACAGGAAAAATAATGCTCCTGCTTAAGAATGAACCTGCAACCAACCCTAAAAATTATAGACCAATAACTTGCCTTCCGATGATGTATAAACTATACACCGGAACTGATGTCGACAGAGTTTATAGTCACTTAGAAGAAAATTCAATCATAGCCGTAGAACAAAAGGGTAATAGAAGAAAGTCATATGGAACAAAGGATCATTTGTTGCTAAATAAAGTCATAATGGCGAACTGTAAGACAGGGAAGAATCTAAGTATGGCATGGATTGACTACAGAAAAACATTTGACAGTATCCCACATTCATGGATAAAAGAGTGCTTAAAAATGTATAAGATGACTACATTGCAGTGACCACAAAACATTGGCAGACCAATTAAGGCATGATAAAGTTCAAATTATTATTCCTGGGATAAAAATTCAAAAGGGGATATTCCAGGGTGACTCCCTGTCACCACTGCTTGTCTGTCTTGCTCTTAACCCATTAAGCTGTGTACTTAACAGATTAGGTCATGGCTATAATTTGTCTCCAAGAAAACAACAAAGTGTAAAGACTTTTTATCTTCTCTTTGTCGATGATTTAAAACTGTATAGCTCATCAGTTGTGGAACTGAAAGCACAACTGCAAATAGTCAGAACTTTTTCAGATGATACAAGAATGTCATTTTGTCTTGATAAATGTGCAAAAGCAACCTTTAACGCAGGAAAGCTGCAGTACCAAGAAAATATAATTTTGGGACAAGAATGTGATATAACAGAACTTGAGTAAGCGGGAGTGTATAAATATTTGGGAATTGATGAAATATCAACAATAAAACATGAACAAATGTAAATAAAACTTAGGAATATTTTAGAACACTTATATTAATTCTGAAAACAGCGGTGACATCTAGGAACAAAATTCATGCTGTAAACCAATTTGCTCTTCCTGTCCTTATAGTTTTGGAGTGCTTGACTGGCCCCAGAAAGTGTTGGATGGATTAGATAGGAAAACAAGAAGGATGGTTCAGGCTGAACAAATGATGTATAAAAATCAGTGCATACCAAGATTATATATTCCCCATTCCAAAGGAGGTATGGGCCTCCTTGAAATTGATTACTTGTATAGATCTGCAATTGTGGGACTGTACACATATCTGCTGACCTCACAAGAGCCAAATGTAGTGAAGTTTTTATAAAATGAGGAGAATACATCTAAGATGACTTTCCTGCTTAGTCTAGCAGAAGCATGTCAGCGTCAAGTGGGAATGGAAATCAAACCAGAAGTAGATAAAAATCAAGCAGCAACTGAATGTGCCAAAAAAAAAAAAAAAAAAGAATATAAGGTGTAGGATCAGATGAGAAGGCAAGACATGTGGAAAATGCATAAATATAGTTGCAAGTATAGAAAACTTCTGGAAGAACCTCACATTACCAACATTTCAAAAGAGAGATGTGAGAAAACCAGATATAGTGGTCCATGAAAAGAAGACAAAAGTAGCATTAATCATTGAAATCTCTACACCCACTGACTGCAGTGTCTTGCATAAAGAGAGACATAAAGTCATAAAATATCAGGATTTGCACACACAAACAAGAATAATGTAGAAGAAAGATACCCAGACAGTTCCAATAGCAGTGAGTCTTATAAAAAAGAATCTACCATTACCAATACATGTAACTGCGTACGAATTGCAGAAGGAGTCTTTACTGGGAACATTGATATTGCTGAGAAGAGCACTTCTGACTGACATCAAAGATTGAAACAATACAAATTGTATGAAATTTAATCATACTTTTTTCTTAGGAATGGGGTCCATTCCAGTCATGCTATTAGAAACCCAAAAGACTTGAAGAAATTAAAAGGGGGAAGATAACCTGTCATGTATGTCTTAGGTGAGAGATCTTGGCATGATTATCAGTGGTAGAATAACACTAAAGGACCAGATTTCAGTGGTGGTCAAGTCATCTGATTTGCATCTGCAAAATACCATCATCATTAAGCACCTTATTCCAATTTATGACCTTCCTAATAGGTTAATGCTTTGATCTCCTCTCAACCGGACTACTACAATACCTTGTATGTAGATCTGTCAGACTCTTAAAATTGCCTTCTTACAGCTGGTGCAAAAATCTGCAGCTTAATTACTAACTGGGGTCTGTATGTACCACCACATTACCCCACTTTTGTGGTATTTGCACTGGCTGCCAGTCAGACAGTGAATTACATGCAAGATACTTCTTCTTTCGTACCTAGCCGTTCATGACATGGGCCTGCCCTGTTTACTGGGCTTGGAATCCAAGTATAGGCCTTGCCGAAATCTTTACTTTGGCACACACGGTCATTTACCTTATTCATCATATTACCTGACATCCCCTGGTTTTCAAGGCTTTAATCATCAGGGTCCTTGTTTGTGGAAACAGCTGGCCAACTTTAACTGGCTTTAACCTAGGACTAAAAGCACATTTGTTTGAATCAGCCTGTGGTTGATAATTTCTACATTATATATCATTATTAGTTTATGTACTCTTATATTGACTTATGATTTCTCTACTGTCATTCATTTCTATTTTATTTATTTTGCTTAGCTTGTTATTGTTCTACACTTGAATATAAATTTGAATAGTTTCTCCACTAATAACAATAACATATTCTTCACCAATGTTCACACATTAGGCAGAGAAAGTATGTTACATGAAAAAAATATAAAAATAATATCTACTAATAACAAAACAAAAGCACACCCACTTAATAGTCATCCGGTCTTCAAAGCAATGTAATGACCTCCAGGATGGGCATTACAGGGACATAATAGCTCCTTCCATCTTCAGGTAGGCTGTCTTCTGCCTGGGAGAGCTGTAATTTCCCTGTAATCCCCACTCGGTTGAGCAATGATTCTTACTTAATTTCCTCGTGGTATTTTGAAGTCTCTGTAATATAACCATAGAACCTTACTAGAGGTATAAATGTTAATTAACTGTTGTTCTTTGGTCGACCTTTAATCTTGGCAGCCCTCTTGGCAGCAGCCTCATTCTTATTTATGCTCTTGGATATACGGAGTAAGCAGAACTGCACATGTGAAACCGCACATTTCAAAAACCTGGCTCAACTTCTACAAAGACTATTGAAAGTAAAGGTTTTCCCTACAATATTCAGATGAGGGAGTATGTTTGAATGGTTTGGAGATGTCATTTTGCTTGCAAGTATGCTATTTTTGTGAGTTAGTGCAGCGGCCTCAAATCTAGTTCACACATCCAGGTGTATTAAGAACAATGCATTGTTTAGCTTTGTTTAAAAAATACATTAATATCCACCAAGGTCTTCTGTAAAAAAAGTTCAGTTATTGTCATTTAGGTATTGATAATTGCACATTGATAATATTTATATGAATTTGTTTCCATTTGTTTACAGTTTTAGTTTGTTTAGAATGTACTTAAAATTATTAATCTTTTCTGTTCTTGTGATTGTATTACTACCCTGCAATATATCTATGTTTGCATTATGTATTGTTTACTTGATTGTAGCTAGGCATTGACTGCAAAATGGCCCTAAGGCTCCCAGCTCATTTACCTGTTAAATAAATGCAAATAAGTAAGCAAGATATGTCTGCCTTCTGGTAATGCTTTTCTGCATGCAGTAAAGGATTCCCAGGCCTTTCCTACAGGTTTCTGAATACCTTTCCCCATGTAATTCATCCAAAACATATATCCAGATTTTTTCCTTCCATGTTTTTTTCACAACAGTTCACTTTCAAATGAATAGTATTTACTTGATTTTTTTCTTCCGGACTCATCTTTGCGGTGAATCTCAACATCAATGACCCAGCATTCCCACTACTTTGCTAAATCCCGTTTCTTTCCTTCCCTTTTGCCTCATGTATCACCATAACAAAGAAGTTACTGTTGTCAACAAAAGCCTACTTTTCCCTCTGGGCAATTTGCAGTGTCATATGTGGACAGATATTTAATATGATTGATTGTGCCACCGACATCTGTGGTACCCTGTTAGTAACTCTACTTTTCTTTATGTAGATCAGGTTTGCTGTCTCTTACTGATTAGTTATTCAGCCAGGTTTTTATCCTGCCTTCCACCTTGCAACTCCCTTGATAGCTATCCCTGCACGGTGTTGACCCATTTTGTGATGGCACTGTGCCATATTCTTTGTTGAAGTCCAAATCAACCAAATGCAAAGGCTCATCCCCATTCACTAATTAATAACCTGGTTAAACAGATTATCAAACTTGCCTGCTTAACCTACCTGCTGTGAACCTGTATTACTTCAGATCCTACCCTTCTGCTGCTTATAGATACTGAGCAAACTTGTTCTTCTGGGGGGCATTTGATTATTTTTCCCTGGTTTCTGAGTCAAGCTCACATGTCTGTAGTTTCTCATTTACATTCAAGTTCTATTCTTATGAATCAGAATGTTGTCTGTTTTCTAGAGCTGTAGAGATGAGTGATCCCCTGATAGGTGGCAAGTGCTGTGTCTCCATGTAACAATGGCATTTCATTTGACGACAGAAATGTCATAATGAGGAGAGGAAAGTGCAGTTTCCATCTAACCCATTATGGCAGTGCTGGAGTAATGTGGTACAAGATTCAACTCTGTTGGCACAGTCTGTTTTCTGTAACACATATCAATGAGGGCCTGCCCGTGGTGACTGAATACAAGCAACTCTGACAACACTGGAAACCTGTATTTCATTTATTTATGTATTTACTTATTTATTTATTTTTAAAACCGGTTTATCATACAACTTTTAACAGTGTGATCTCCCACCTGTTTGTGAATGTCACATTTGGATTTGCTTCATTGTGCAATATTTATTAGCAGAATTTGGATCAATGTAAACCTTTGTTCAGTTCATAGGGGAGAATCCTCATATTACTAGGATTTGTTGTGGAGGTTTTATTAATTTCACGCTCCACACAAAGAGGTGAATTGCCTTATATCTCACTGTTTTTTAAGAAATTGTTCCATATCTTATCCTTAGTAAAATATTTGGTGTTTGCATAGTTATTTACACTGACTGCCTTTTACAGAAAGTGATCCATAATACTTATTTGCATATCTAAATTGCCTAGTCATTTTCTGCCCAGTGACTTTTTCCTGTGGTGCTTAATGTTCCAATATATTTTATTGCATCTTCTCACTTTTGCTGTGTATTATTTCTCTACTCTAAACCTTTGTTCAATGGATTCCTCTTTGAAATCTCCACGTGTTTCAAGTGAGTGTTCACTTCTTTGGTCAGTATAAGTTTTTTTGATCTTTTTTTTTTTAAACATTTTCTTTTTCTTAAACTTTGTAGACACTTACCTAAAAAAATACCACTGTATTTCTGCTGCTTTATAAAATGCTCTGTGGTTTATGAGATTTCATATTAGCGTATTTATTTACATTTGTTTACTGGTGTAGTATGAATGGGATGGCTAGTACACCCCTTTTCAGTGGAGGCCTGGGGAGAAATGCTCCACATTTGGGTTACACATTAGAGAGATTTGGTATGAAGTTAGAAGAAAACATATTTTAACAGTAAATATACAATACATATATAGGCATAAGGCTAACATAGTTACAAATCTAAGAAAAACTGAATAATTAAGAATAACCATTTTCTAAGAAAATTCAACATTAAAATGCTACATTTCGTCACAAGATAGGTAACAGAAGTATCAGAAATAATTAAAGGGAAGGGAAAAATGATAGCGTACCTCAGTCAGATGTTTGTCTATGTTAACTGGTAAATTCATACAACTGAGAGACTGAGTGTAAAAGAGAAGGTAAGTGAAAGGATAAAAGAAGGGAAGTAGTGGAAAAGAAATAAGTTAGTGCTAGTCGACTATATAACAGGAGCATAGCCAGGACTTGAAAAGGCATTCTTTAAGTATTAGTTGAAAGTTATGTAGTTTGTGGATGAACTTTAGGTCCAGAGGGATGGTATTTCAGATTTTAACAACATAGTTGGCATAGAGTGAGTCACAAGCAGAGTTTGTGGATCTGGTGGCTATAAGAAGTAAGAGATTACTAGATCTTAAAGATCTTGTGGAAGAGTAGACGTGTATGGAATTTTGCAGATCTGGGCAGGTTTTAGGTTGGTAGAAAAGTGAATAGGCTGTGATTAGCTGAGAGTATGTAAGCTGGTTTGGAAGTTTTAATAATTTCATTTCTTTTAGGGTGAGATGGTGGTGGGAGTAGGATTGAAGGTTAGAAGCAAATTAAGCTATTTATTATAGCGTGGGTTTAATTTGGAAAGGATTTTTGAATTTAGATTAATAAAGATGGGGAATGTGTAGAGAAGCAATGGTCGTAAATAAAGCTCACATGTCTTTTTTTTTTTTTTTGCGGTTAAGATAAGGTTAGGTTTTGCTCTACAAGAGGTTTCAAGTTTGTGGTGCTTTTTATTACGCTGGTAATGTGGTGATCAAATTTTAGGTTCTCTTTAACAATAACGTGTAGGAATTTAGTTTGGCATACCAGCATAAAGACAGGTGTTATTATTAGATGTAATGGTGAAAGAATGCTTTTGATGCATGTCATTTTAGCGGTAAAAAGAATAACCTTAAGGTTTGTTGGGATTAAGGATATGGAAGTTGGATGGCCAGGTTTTAATAGTAGAGAAGGAGTCTTAACTGAGTTTTTGAAGTAACATGAGGAAAGGAGAGGAGCAGGTAAGGGGAGAGTCATCTGCGTATTGAATGACTGAGGCATTTTTAGAGGCAGTGTGAAGTGAGTTAGTGTGTATCTTGAAAAGCAGCAGACCAGAAATTGAGCCCCTTTAGTACACCAGTAGAGACAGGAAGGAGGAGTATTTTTTGTTTCAGTTTGACTGCCTGCCATCTGTCTGAGAGGTAGTTATGAAGCTATGGTAGAGCAGGTTGAGATAAATATAAGGTAACAAGCTCTTTTAGTAGTTTTTGATAAGGGATAGTGTCAAATGCTTTTGATACATCCTGAAAGAAATAAGAAACTAGGTAACCCTTTTTCCCTTCAGAAGTGATCTTATTTGTAAACCTAAGATGGGCAGTTGTAGTACTATGTTTGGGTCTGAAACCCTGTTGGATATTTGTGAAGAGGTTATTAGTGATAAGACAGTTCATAAGTTGTGAGTGAATACCGTTCTCCAGGATATTAACCAGTGAAGAGAATATTGTTATGGTTCAACAGTTAGAAAATTCTGTGGACGACCCTCCATTATGTAATGGAATAATATATGAAGTTTTCCAGAGAGTACGGATTATATTTTTAGTTATGGTGTGTTTGATAAGTAAGGCTATCTGATATGATATAGATGCCGCTGTAGTAAGGTATTCAGCAGTGGTATTATATGCATATAATAGAGATACGTTTTATAGCTGAACTGTAATGGGTTTGAAGGAAAAGCTGGTATGATGATTATTTTGAATTGTTGGGAGAGAGACACATGTGGAGTTGTTATTAAGTAGATCCAAGAATAAACAAAGGGGTTGCAGACACAGCCAGTGAAGAGTAAAAACTTTAATAAAGCAAAATAAAATGGATGTTAGCACTTTCACGTCTCTACCAGACACTCCATCAGACATATCAAACAACACTCTTAGATTTGTTTAAATATTTCTCAAGAGCTACATCATTATTCAATTAGCCAGTCACAGAATCAAATGATGTAAAATGTGAAAGGCTTCACTAAAGATGGTATCTACTGTGTTGCCAGTATGAAGAGACTCATATGCGCAGAATATAAATATCTATAAAAACATACATTATGTGAACATAAATCATTATTAAGTAGATTGAGGACAGATTGGATAAAGTGGGAGTTGAACTGATTTGCAATTGAGTCAATGGAATTAGTAGTATTTTGTACAGGAGTAGTTGTAGTTTTAGTAGTTTGTTAATGGATTTCCAAAGAGTTTAGCGTTGTTTTGGTGTTCTTGCTCTAGGCTGAAATAGTAGGTTTACTTGTCAGTTTTTATTTTGGCCTTAAAATTGTCAGTTTTCTGAATTTGGTATGGGCTGCTTGTGGTTTATTCTTTACTATAGCTTCCATGCCATGTAACTTTGTAGCATAGCATACTTTGTTTCCATTTTAAGCCATGGTGAAGTGTTACATTTAATTCATTTTGTTCTGCTATGGGCTTGCTTGTCTAATATGTCTAGAAAAGTAGAGTTGAAGAACTTGACAAAATTATTAAATGGCAGAGTTCTTAAGGAAGTCCAGTCAAATGTTTTTAGAGTTTCACTGAATTATCTTTGGAGAAAGAAGTAAGGTCGTAAACAGTGTTGTAAGTAGCTATTTTGTTAATGCTGTTACAGTGTCTGAGGATGAAAGTGGACATGTGGTCACTATTTTATTCTGGAGTTCCTCTGTAGTGCTTCCATATCTTCTTGGTTAAATGTCTTCTTAGATACTGCCACATCATAAGGAAGCTCCCAATCCTGATGTTTTGTACTGTGTATTTTGTATGACTGGGCTGTGCACAATTTATTGTCTCAGAGACAATTTCAAGTCTGAAATTTTCCCTTTAGCCAAAGTGTTCATCAGTGTCTTCAGTGTGGTTTGTGGTACAAGTTACTTTAGGCCTGTTCCTTATAAAATCTCACATTTTTCCAGGATGCTTGTGAACTAAAGACATTTTAGTTTCACATCTGATATATGCAAGTTTCCTAAAAAAATAACTTCTTTACACCAATAATAAAATCTTGGCATACTTCTTTTCATGGTGTGAGTATTTTGGTTGTCTGTAAAATATTGCATTTTGGTGCACCATTGATATTTCTTTGTCAGATGTTGACACGGTTATGTGGCCTGCATGTGCACTTTTAGCCTGCTCCTAATATGGATCTGTTTTGTCTATAGGGGCAAGGAAAGACAGACAATACTTTACTTTTATAACTTCACATGCTATCAGGCAAGATACAGTTTCACAGATAATTCAAACCATTCCTTACTTATGACAGGTATGTCTTTGTTCCTTGATTGGTGCACCGTCTGACTTAAATACTTTGGCTAATTCCTAACTCAGATCGCAGCTGCTGCATTACTCCAGTTTAAGTATTCGCCTTCAATGCTTAAGACTAAAGAAGTATATGCTCATATTTTATAAGGTTTATCTCGTAGCTGCCACTGAAATCATATTTTTAAATTTATAGTGCTAAGTTGATTTAAAGCATCTTGGCAACATATTAATTTCTTACAAATGTAATGCTCTGGGAATTACCAACAAAATACAGATGTGTAGAACTTGCCAAATCGCGCATGATACAATACAACTTTAGTTTGAAAAATGTTTGATGATACTATGTTGGAATTCCTTTTTTGTAACTGCTGTTGCCGGCATTGTAAAATACATTAAAATACAATGTAAGAACATTTCTGTAACGGTAATGTCAGCCTCCTGGACCTGATTGGCTTAAATTAATGTGATTGCATTTTATCAATTACAGCTGTGCCATTTACCATAAAAAATGCAAACTATCTTTGAAGTATTTGCCTTAGAGCACTTGGGAAAGATGTTTTAAGTTAGTTTTAAGATGTTTTAAATTGTTAATCTATGCAGATTCTTTGAACATGGATACAGTGTGTATCTAGTTTCAAGGAATTTGTATAGCTATATATTGTAAACTCTGGAAAATAATCAGGAGAGTTATGTGTTTTCTGACTTGCATCTTTATAAAGTCTGTCATTGAGCAACATGCTTTTTAAAGTAATCAGTTTAATGGGTTGCCTTTCTACAGTTAAACAATGCAAAAAAAAAAAAAAAGAATCAGAATAACCTTTTACTTAGCTACTCAGAAACAGGAACAAATCTAGAAATGTTTTGGGGTGGGGCTTAATCTACTTGCACATTGGGAAAATAGTTAGTGGGTTTCATTTTTAAGAAAAAATCATTATGGCACATGTTCATAAGTCTTAATTTCTCCTATGCAGTACGTTTATGATGAGCATAATTAAGCCTTATGTCATAAAAAATACTGCCATACAATGTGAAGGCCATAAGCAAGTTTGAACAATCATCAAGAGTAAAGCCTTAAGGAAGGCGCATAAAGATGTGCTTGAGTAAAACATAAACTTTGGCTGGCCTCACAAAGGAATGCACATATAATTACCATAAGCAGTCAGAAAACTAAAGCACTTAGGGGTCCCAAGCTTAACAGTGCTTGTGCCCAAGAATTCTTTGTTTTATAGTCCCAGTGCAAATGACCCCATAGCACACAAGTGTCTGTAAAGATGCTGTTTATGCCCGGTTATTAGCACAAGAAACAAAGGCGCAGTCACTTTTCTGTGAAGAAGAACTATATATTGAATGTCGCATTAGTTGAAGAGCGATTATCGTTTGCTTTTTATTACTATTGCCATTCTTTAAATTGTGTAACAGCTGCAGATGTTATGTGGTATCTATCTCTTTCTGCAGCACTCTTTCTTTTTCATTGGCATCACGTTGGGTTCTTCCTATGTAGTCTTCAACTCCAGTTTTATTTTCACCCAGACTAGGTCAATGGTGAGATTCATAGAATTATAGTACATGGCTAGGCTTATAATGGCCTACAAGGACAGCTAACCTAGTACTTACCTATGAAACTATAGTGAACTGATTCTTAGGGTATTGTGCAATGAATGTGAGATTTAAAGTCTGAGTGTAATGCATTATCTGCATAGCTGAGGCAACCTGTGAGTCAAACTTCAGGTCTGCATTGTGTTTAGCTCATCTAATAATCCCAGCCTATGTGTTGCCTGTTTCAAAATTATATATTGTTTGTAATGAACTTGAATTTTCTAATACCTTTTTGTGACATTACATTAACTCTGTATTTTATGACAAGTTTTTGTGTAATTCTGTGGTTATTTTACGTGTTCCATTTTCTGTTATACAGCTCCTTGTCACATGTGACACTTAATTTTGTGGGTCCTAAATGAAAATGCATGGTGATTTAAACACATAAATGGCAAATGCCAAAACTTGCTGTTTCACTTCATATGCATTTTTGTTCAGGTGACTGGCACCCTCTGTTTTGAACAACAGTACCCTTCACGTTTCTGATACTTATTTATAGTAAGATCACTATACTTCAGAAAAGGGGTGAATAAACCAGAGCACAACATCTTGGACATAGTATACATTTCCACATATTTGCACTTACAGTTTTACTACTGTAACGATCATAGTTAAGGCCCCCAGAATTTCAACAAGCAGCCTACTATCATTTGTACACATTCAGGCAATTCAGTCTTCAGACCCTCCAGGGAAGAAATGTTCACTCTGTCTCTGGCACAGTGGTAACCTTCTACGGTGGTGGAGTGGTAGCATTGTCGCCTCACAGCAAGAGGTTCTCTTGTTCGATTCTTGTCTGGAGTGCCTTCTGTGTGGAGTCTGCATGTCCTCCCTGCGGTCAAGTGGCATTCGAAAGACATGAGTGAATAGGCATGCCTTTGTTGAAGGTTGGCTGTTGAGCTGGCACCTCAACACCGTAAAACTCTACTGCCAATCATTAGCGGACCGGATTTCTGCTGTGGTGACCCCTAACCGGGAAAAGCCAAAAAAAGAACAACATCAGAAGCACAGAACTATGTAGGATACGGTTATAAAATATGCAGTGACTCATGTAAATTTCCACAATAAAGATACATTATTGATTTCAAAAGTTCACATTCTTAGTGATTAATAGCCATTGAGTGATACTTGCTTTAGTAACAAGTTATGCTAGTATCATTTCACCAGTAAGATTGTCAGAAAAACTGCATGACTCCTGGGACAGCCAAGAAAACATATTTCCTGTATCTACAAACTAACCAGAGAACCACAGCACCTGTGATTAAAATACAAATCACACATCATCAATGACACTTTTATTTAAAAAAATAAAAATGTAACAACAAAGCAGGGTCACCAGTTAAATCCACAAAGCACACTGGAACACACACCAAGAAATCTCCAAAGGAACTCCAGGCAAGAGCAGAACTGAAGTCAAACTTCCCTTTGGAGATTTCTCGGTGTATGTTCCAGTGTGCCTTGTGGATTTAACAAAGCAGGGTCAGCCATATAACTGAAACTGCGTAACTCTTGAAAGTCAGATTTTTAAACTACTGCTGGGAAAATAAATATAAATAAATAAATTAAATAAAATAAAATCATGGGACTTCTGCCAGTAACACCATGCTGCCTACGCATTAGCATTTATCAGAAACAGGTATGAGCACTTGTAGCATTTAATTCCCAAATTCCCTGCTTATAGATATCTATATCTATATATATATATATATATATATATATATATATATATATATATATATATATGTATATATAAAAAACTTTGTAATTGCAGTTAAAACAATATAAACAAATTTAGCCCCCCTGCACCCCCACACCCCCTGCTAAATAAATATACCAACTTTGAGATCGCACTATAGTGAGGAATTAATGTTTCACCTCTTTCTTAACTGAAGAATAAAGCTGCAGTGTTAAAGCTGCACCACATCACATAATAATCAATAATAATGTTTATTATTTAAACAATGTAAATTTCTTGTATCCTATAAAGAATTGCAGTGTCTGGGATATATAAAATATTTGGTAGCACATATTTCTTTGAATACTATAAAAGTATTACCAACCACAACTTCAACAGTAAAAAGTTTTGGCATGATATAATAGGTGGAATAGCGACCAGAGGTAGGAGTTATGTGGTAATTTACTCTTACTTCTACTTTGCCTGTGTGTTTGTTTCCTTGGGCTTTACCCTCAGAATGAAGTATGGCCAGTACTGAATAAATCTGTGCATAACATTCACTCTAGCCATGTATTACAATCATGGAATATGTGGAATACTTTGATCATGTTTTGAAACCAACAAAAATAACCTTGTTACACCAGGATTCATGTGTAAGAACTGATGTATAAAAGGCTTGCCATAGTGAAGTCCTTATTTATAACATTTGCTGTTATAACTAAGTGTGTCTCATACTTCCATATACACACACTAGCTATCAGGGAATAACATTAGAGATCGAATAACAGCTTTAAAAGCTGTAACACACCTCTCATTGTCTCACATATGGCATCCAGTAGCAGAGCGTAATAGTAATCAACCAACAGCTAAAAACTGGTACAGTTCACTATTTATCAATTTAACACTCATCATGTTGCAAAGAATTATGATCAGATTTTTGATACTAACCAGCTTTGTTCTCTAGATGATTTTCTTGAATCAATTTCTCAAATATTTAACAGGTTGATTGTGATCAGATAACCGAACATAATTTTGAATAGTATAACCCTTATTGGTTGCCTTTTAGTTTTCTGAATCATGCATTAAGGTAGTAATATTAAATGTGGTTTTCCTTTATAAGCAAACCTTCTTTTTTCCCATATATCCTTATTGGGAGCTTCTAACTTGTTAAGTAATGTCATTTTTCCCCCCAGGTGTAATGATATTATTCTGGGTAAATGGACTACCAACAATGGATAAGGGATATATTTTACTGGGGCTGGAGAACTAAGGAATCATTAAACTACTGGGAATATAAATTACTCACTATTAGGTATCTGTAGAATGTATAGCAGCATACTCTACAATACTGAGACTTGTGTGCCTTAGTTATTACTGTAGGCAAGCAGTGAAGTTCCAATGTAGTCATTTTTTCTCAGTTCCTGTTTAACTTGAAATTACAAATACAACATTAAAGTTAAGCTTATTGGATAGTATTATATACCTTGCAACTATGAACATTAGCAGTACTATACTGGTTTTATATTCATATGTTGAATATCACTCTGAAGCAGTGTGAATGAACTCCTGCACTGCCATTCTATGTCATTTAGTGTTTTGTTTCATAGCAGTTAAGTAAAGGACATGTACATTTCTTAGTATTGTTTCAATATTAACTCTCATTTTAATTGCGGTTGTAAATGTGGAATCATGTCAACTGACAGAAAGCATTTATGACCATACCTCCAAGGAGTTTCTTAGGGGGGGAGCTCACGCTAATGCACTCCTCCCCACTCGCAAAACTTGTATATTCCAACTCCAAGTTCTCACAACAGTGGAGAAAGATGAAAACTCCACTATTGGTGAAAATTGTTTCAACAGATGTTCTTCAGACTTATGTCCACTGCAACTGCTGTCAGTGAATCAACAGGAGCCCATAAACCTTATTTAATTAAACATAAACATACCCTCATCACATGGTAGGTCTCTGAAGGGGCCTACCAATTTGCTTAGGAAGTCATCTTTATGGTTTCAGTGGGGTTGGAACAATAACCTACACATGGCCTTCAGGGCTGTCTTTTGTTGGAGACAACATGTCATTAACATCCCGGTCAGTCAGTGATGTGAAATTAATTCTATCAATCAAAACAATCCTGTCTTGTGAATAACTTGTCTGTCATCTCTTGTGTGCTGTGAAACTAGTTAATTTTCCCCGCCTCTGGAATAACCTGCGTATCTCTCTTTGCCATTCTTATTTAGCTGTTTGTCTGGTTGTAAGTTTTTCTTTGAGTACTCCTCCAGAGGAAGGGCATTGGACATCCTCTTCTGTGTATAACCTTCCTCATCATGTTGTTTTCCCAAGTTCACTTGTGGTACAACTCATAGTAGAGAACATTTCTTGAATAGTTTCAAGATGTCTCCATGTACTACATCTGCTCTTCTGACCTGTGATAAAACTTAGCCTTTTATTAACTTGATGAAATTGTAGTTTATGTATTTATCTATCTTCATTAAGATTCTATAAGCCCAGACCAGATGACAAATTTCTGTTCAAGAATAACACTGCTGATGCAGTATTATACTTTCATACATCATATTGTGGTAAATGAAGTGACATTTCTCTCACCTGTGTTGTAGAGTCTTACTATTGGGGCTGACAGCATTCAGAATTAGCTTGTATGCTTACACAAATCTTTCAGCCGGATGGTTTGTGGCTGAGTGGGGAAGTGCATACATAAAATGTTTACAGTCGTTTTGCTTTATAAAAAAATACTGAGTTCCTCTTATGTGAATTGTTGATCACCAATACTGCTAATTTGTCCAAACAAGCAATTTTTTTGGAAAAATTGTCCTTATTCCAGGCAGTTTGGCACAGAGGATTAAAAGTATGAGCTACTTCATCTAGGAGTGTTTGGTCTAAATCCATCAATCTCTATTTGCTTGTAGTGTTACCTTAAATAAGTCATGTAATTATACCATTCTGTCAAGAAAAAAAAAAAACAATTGTGCCAAGCAGGTTTGTCTTGTTAAAGTATAACAAAAGTACACTATTTTGTTAGGTTCCATCAGTTCCATACAGATTATTTTAAACCACTTTGAGTGTGGATTAGATACCATAAAAGGACCCCTAGTGTCAAAATAAATGTGTTGCCATTTTGCAGGTGGCCATTCTAAAGGGTACAGTGAAACATTTTGGACTGAGCTATATCCACTCCAGCTCTTGTCTTTTTTTAGTATCCTTATCAATGTCAGATGACAATATGAAACTCTGGTTAAAATACTTCAGTTTTGGTATATTAACAGCTGGCAGTCCTCATGGATGCCTCTTCCCTTGGCTGACTGTGGCTAAAAGGAGACAGCAGTCCACTGTTAGAGTATAGATGTTGAGTAAGAATTGGTTGAATTTCATTATTCCTCAGACCAGACTAGGGGCTTCTTTGTCTCTGTGGCTATATTTGTCTGTGGTCAGTGACTGTGATTGGTCAAATTTCATTATTCTTCAAAGCAAGTAGGGACTTCTTTGTCTCTGTGGATGTATTTACATTTGTCTGTGGTCAGTGACTTTGAAGGAAATGCATTATGGGCCCTATCTGTTCTGTCCTGGAGCTTGTGCTGGATTACATTAAACATCACATTTCATGCTAACATGCAAAGATTGATCAATCTGGGCAAGCAGTTCACATATTGTGAAAAGTTTCTTAGTCTGCTTGACAATATGTTCAAAGTCCTTCAGTTACCTTCATCCATGCTCAGTCTGTTGCATGGCATTTCATGACTTCCCACAGGCTTGTAGTAGTTGGATGTCTTAAATGTTCCCTAAACTGCAACATATTTTAAGGCATACACAACTTTGGCGTATCCTCTGTCTTACATTGTTACATTCACATTCTGTTCTTGTCTGCCATATGTACATAATATGGAATTTCATCTTTAAAAAATCATGCATGTTTCTACTTATTTAAACATATCTCCTCCTAAGCTATATATGAAACTTCATTTGCTCGGTAGGGGCTCTTCTTCATTCTTTCCCATCAACAGTGTAATATTTTGGCAGTAATACATCTTAAGAAGCCCTTGTATTACTAGGTCTAGTTCACATGACCAAATAGCAGGCACGGATGTTCTTCTGTGAATCAATTTGCTATCCTAAATCAATGCTTTAGGTTTATGAACTATATAAGAATTTCTTAGAAGGCTCTTCCATTTCCATTTTTA
Organism: Protopterus annectens; assembly: GCF_019279795.1. NCBI lineage: Eukaryota > Metazoa > Chordata > Ceratodontiformes > Protopteridae > Protopterus > Protopterus annectens. Next base: position 113,003,631 of record NC_056740.1, on the reverse strand, counting down.
GTTATGTCTATGCCAAATAATTTTTTTAAGAAATGGCCTGCGGAAGAGGCCACAGAACCTTTTACTGTTGTAAAACTTTCTGCAAGACATGCTGGGCCTTTGATAAGTTCAGAAAATGTATCTGGAAAATGCTGACAGAGTCACCAAAGCAATTTCTTAGCCATGCAAGGAGAAAACATTGGTCCAATATGACCACATTGCTTCTCCTGAATCAGAGGATGAAGCCTCTGTTTTAGCACCTTGAGAAAGCTTTCTCAGGGAAGTTGAAGGGCACGATCCCCATGTAATGAGAACCTATCCTCGTTTTCCTCAATTTTGAACAGGGAACGCCACTGCAGTTTGCATATGCAGACTTACTGTTCTCAACTTCCACATAACTTGGAAAAAGGTGCATTGATCACAACAACCCAGAAATATCTAGTGTTTTGTTTTCCAAACACCTTTATTGAATTATTACTTGCAACATATGCAAGTTTACATTCATATAAAAGTAATCATGCTATAATTAACATAACAAACATTTTACTTCATATATATTGCTATATATCATATAACCTAAGCAACATTACAAAAGATATTCAATTCCTGCCTTTTTTAACAAGAAGCATCTTTATTAAACCATCACTCACTACATAGGCAATCCTACATTTATACAGAAATATCCAGTGTCGTTAATAATTTTGAATTTTATCCAATCCCATAGCCTTGATGCAGCAGAGCTGCTTTGTCATTGCATTGCTATCATGTACAGAGATAAAACCAGATTCACAACCTGCTTTTATTAGCACCTCTACAAAGAATGCCAGGTCCATTGGTTTCAGGAGATCCTCAAAGATTTCCATCCATTTTGTGCTATTGTCCCTAGCATTGGTCAGTGATTCACCTGCTTTGCTGAGAAGAAACTAGCAATCTGCTACCCCCATTTATTGAGTCATTGGACAGCTCTAATTGAATTCATCTGAAGGCCGTATGGTATTGCCAAACTCTTCCGCACCTCGGCCTTCATATCCACAGCTCGTCAGATCTGTTAACTTCCCTTATTTCTTTGTAGAGAATTCCTCTTCTTAACTTGATGGCTTCCTTTTGTCCCTGTTGAACACAGCAAGTTCCGAGGTTCATGACACTGACAGTGGTTTGTCCACAGCTGCTTGCAATGACCTCAGCTACAGAGGTTTTCAGCAGAGTTTATTTGGACTTCACATTCTTGACCTTTTTAGTGTATGGTAACACTCTCCTGGAGGTGGGAGTTGAACTCACCCCCCCATACATAAACATCTACTAGACATTCTGGGAGTAGGGTTTTCAGATCTGTCCAGCCATTGCTATGTTCATACTTCACAGATTATTTATGATATGAATGATTCTAAAACACTTATTTTTGTTATAATAATTTATAGCCCCTTTCTGGCAATGTTTCACCGATTTATCCACTGATGTATCAGTTAACATCAACATGAGGGTTGCTGTTTACCACCATAGCATCATTTTTTTGAGGGGGCATAAAATAACATTTTATGCACAACATAACATTGCAGTGATGATATTTAAATAATGTACTGAGTAACAGCTGTACATGCACCATTTATTTATTGCTGGAGGAATACTGTTGTATTCCCAGTTGGAAATCTATTTCCTCATATAAACTGTCTTTTGGCTTTTCCCGGTTAGGGGTCGCCACAGCGGAACTCCGGTCTGCTAATGGTTGGCAGTAGATTTTTACTTGCTGGCTTGCTGGGCCTAACGCACAACCTTCAACGAAGGAACGCCCATTCACCCATGTCGACACACAGAAGACGCTCTAACTGAGAATCGAACATGCAACATCTAACTGTGAGGCGACAACGCTACCGCAGCACCACCACCGCAGTAATAAAATCTATTTCCTCATATGCACATACAAAATAAACCTACATTCTGAACCTTGTTTGATTTAAGCGTATTTACCCCTGACACTTTTGCAAGTATAAAGCAAACCTTCCTTTATCTTTTTCCAACATTTCCTGAGTGGGATGATAAATACAAACACTTTATGTCTATTGTACGTACAAATATGATTGAATTTCCCCTTTGATAAATCTTTTTATAAGAAAATGAAAATCTACTGGTGCCAAAAAAAAATCTGATTATGGAACATGCATATGTACAGCCTAAGGCAATGTTTTGGCCAACAACATTCTCCGTTTGTGACACTGCTTCTTTAAAATTTATTTGAAAACTAATATTCCACCACGTCCAGCTAAGAGTTACATATTTTCCTATATATAGCACACTGTGTAGTGAAACATCACAAATATGAATCTGTCTCCAGCAGTCTTACCCCAGGGAGCCGACACACTTTACTCAAGGAAACCAACACTTAACACAAGTGTGTTGCTACTGTGCATTTTAATGTTCTAGTTAAAATAAATAATATATTGATTACAACTGGAAGTTGTATTTTCCTAAGTGCTCCAGTCATAGCCATTTGACCTTAAAGACTACGAATCTGTCAACAACTCTGGCACTGGAGAGCAAATATTTTTATTCTCAGAGATTATATAGCTACTTATCTTAAAAAAGAAACCAGTTCTGTGCAAAGCATGTACTTTTAACTGTAGATTCAGTAACAAATTTCAAGATTTAGTCTGCTGAATGAGAGAGTGCCATAACAACTGGATTGAATTTTGTAGTATTAATTTTATTATCATTTCATTAATTATAAATACAAAACTGCAGATTTAATACGCACAATCAACTTTCTGATTTAAAAGCCCACATCTGCACTTGTTTCCCCCCTTTCCTGTAACTAGTTTAGTCCAGATACAGATTCTTAGTTTTAGCACTTGAATTTGCTTATTCATGATCAGCACATGTTCAGAACTTGTAAGCACTAAATAACCTACTAATTACTACAGCACTCAACCTTCCTCATTACCTAGAGGAAAACAGTTTTGGTACTTACTTTCCTCACTTGCTTAGAGAAAAACAGCTCTTGTACTCACTTTCCTCACTTATCTAGAGGAAAATATTTTTTTTATTCAGGCATGTTTGAAGGTCAGCTCCCAGTGTACTCTCCTGTCTATCTGATGAATCTAGGCATCTTGGGGCAGTATAGAAATTGCTTCATGTACACGGACAACCCTCTCCTCCTACCATCCAACACTACAACCTGTAAGAGATGCACTTATCTAGCCAAACTGGAGGTAAAGCTATCTCTCCAATAAAGACTGAACTTGACAGTCAAGAGGAGAAGGTAAACACTTGCACCACAACACACTCATCACATAGTCTCACTAAATCTACACCACCAAAATCCACACATAGTAACACAAAAACATTTGTGGAGGCTCTCAATAATAATCTGTCTAAGCAACAGAGACCTCCAAAGCAGAAACGCAAGCAACCTCCATCCCCCAACACAACCCAAATGACACATAGCCTGGAGACTCAGTGTGCCACTCAACCACAGCCAATAAGGCAAAACAATGTACCCATCACACTAGTCAGAGGTGACTCTATAGGTTCATAGGTTCATAGGTTGGTACTAGGCTATCAGCCCTAGGGTCTATACAAGCCTAGCCATAACAATTCCCTGGCTATTTCTTCCCACATTATTTACTTTCCTGGACCCCTGTCTAGCAGGGCGACTGACATCAGGCACACTGATGTCCCACTCACAAGACTAAACAAGGAGAAGGTTAATGTCAGCTGCCTGTCGGGTGCCAGGATCCGCCACATAACCCACGTACTCAGGTCACTCCACAACAAGTACAAATATGACTCTGTCATTGTCTATGTTGGTGTGAATGACCTGAGAAGTACCTCCCTGGACTACATGAAAAGAGACATGGAAGAGCTCTCCGATCTTGTAGCCCAGGCAGGTATGACCCTAGCCCTGAGTCGCATTCTGCCATCACCCAGAATGATGTCGCAGTACAAGGACAAAATGATTGACTTCAACAATTGGCTAAGCTTCTGGTGCCATTCTAAAGGGATCCAGTATCTGTCTGCCTGGGATGACATGGTCGACAGACCATGATGCTTTGCCAGAGATGGCCTGCACCTGTCACCCCTGGGATTCTGGATACTAGCTAAGGTTCTTGCCACCCCTATAGTGCCTTTTTTAGGCAAGGTTAAAATGACAAATTCACCACCATAACAGGAACAGGCAAGCAAAAACTAAGGGTGATGCTACTCAATGCTAGAAGTCTAAATCTCAAAATGCACTTACTCAAGGCACTCCTTAAAATGGAGAACATTGATATCTGTGCAGTGACTGAGACCTGGTTCAAGGCTCCAGAGAGCACCCCTGTACTACCAGGCTATAACTCATACCACACTTTTCTGCCATGTAACCTGGACCGAAACACCAAAGGCGGAGGTGTGTCCATATTCATTAAGGATATCCACACCTCCAGGCTAGTTGCTCAGCATAATGCAGCCGAGGTTATCCAAGAGCAACTAACTCTGGGCAAAACTGCAATCTAAATTGTAACTTGCTACAGATCACTCACCATGCCCCAGGATTCCGACTCCTCTTTTCTTGATGTATTGGAAAATATTAGGGTTCAACCAAACACCCTAATAATGGGTGATTTCAACTACCCAACCATTAACTGGGAAAACTACTCATGTACCAACTCCTTCGCTCAGCGCTTTGTGGAATTCATAAACTCCAATGCCCTGGATCCACTTATCAACACCCCCACCAGGGGCAACAATATCTTAGACCTAGTCGTTACCAACATGAGTGACCGGTGTTCCACACCTGAAGTCAATGCCTCATTGGTTCGATCCGACCATAAGCTAATTACCCTAGATATCCACATCCTGCCCCCACCCCCCATTAAGGAAACCATGGTAAAAAATTTCTCCAAAGCCAACTTCATGCTTCTTAAGACAGAAGTGGTGAACTTCATGACACCCATGCAGATGGACAATACAGTTATGACTACTGAATCCTACACAATTGCACTTTATAAGCACTTGCATGAGTGCATGGATCATGCTATCCCAAACAGAGCCAAGATGCTATCCTCCAAAAAAAGGAAGCCAATCTGGTTGTCCCCTGCCATAAACAAACTGTACAACAGAAGGAAGAAACTGCTGCAAAAGAGAGTAAAATCCCATGAGTGGAGGAGCTCCCTGGTCAGCCTCAGTAAGAAGCTGTGATCCGTGATAAAATCCTCCAAGCCTCCCACAGCCAAGATGGCTAACAGCTCTATAAGGTGCAGTGATCCTGACAGCTCTTATACAAAAACCCAGTAGCAGACCCCAACATCTCTTTCTTGATGATGCTAAGGGGACTAAATAAATGCCGAGCCCTGAAACCCTCTGTAATGACAGGAAGAGCACAATATTGGCTAGGTATGGTAAAAAAGTATGTATGCTGCCCACATTTGCTTTCAGAGCCATTAATAGGCAATTCCATTTATCTGTGTACCAAGACAAAATGTAAAGACAGGAGGTGGATTTAGCTGTAGAAGGAAACAATGAGATGTTGCTTATGAAAATCTCCAGACTGAACCATACAGACGAGAAAGTGTGTGCCATCCATTTCTTAATGGACAACCAGTTACACCATGTCTGCCAAATGTTTTGCAAAAGGTGAGTATAGAAAGACACAGAATGACTCTGGTAGCCCCTACTTGCCCAGACAATACTAGTTATTCCAGATGGTACAGCTGGCAAAAGAATTGCCATTTGGCCTTCAACAGAATTCAGAGCTTCTCGTATAGGAATCCAGTCTATAATGACTCGGACTAACCACCTAAAGGATGTGGTTGAATGACAGCCTACTACTGTGTGCAGCTATTTTATGAGTGCACCCCTGTTTAATACTTTTTAGGTGACACTGCCGAGAAGCACCAGCCATAGGTTAAATGGCACCATAGCTGAAGGGGTCCATGGTGTCCCACCATTACTCAGTTTTTCAATCCGTATGTATATCCCCTCATCCACCACCCTGCATGATCCCTATTATTTTTTCTTCCTTTTTCTCAGAGGTTGTCATATTCATCTTTTTTTTTTTCCTGCATCCTTTCAACACAACCTAATCAGGCAAGGATGTGGAAGAGATAATCTGCTTAAGCCAAGACCAAAAAACATGGAGTTCCACATCTTCTAGTGTACATTTTACAGTTTTTTAAACAAACTTTTCATTCAGTGATAGCCTGAACAAAAGTCATGGCAAAGGAATAAAATTCCATCTTAATATTTGCTTTTTAATACATCCTTTTAAATACCTTAACTAGACAAAACTGCAAATTTCATACCTATGGAGGAAACAAACACATTAGTTTGGGTGTTCCAGGAGCTGTTAGCACCTCAGAAGTGAATGGGTTTAAGTTGCCTTGAAGTGCAATTCCGAAGTAATTTTAACAACATTTTTATCCAGTGATGGCCTGAACAAAAATCACAACTAAGGAAAGAAACAAATGCAGTCTGAAGGTCAAGGTGCTCAGTGCTAGAAGTCTAAATCTCAAAATGCACTCACTCGAAACACTCCTTAAAATGGAGAACATCAACATTTTGTGATGTAACAGAGATCTGGTTCAAGGCAGCAGAAAGCACCCCTGCACTACCAGGCTATAACTCATTCCACACCTTTTGGCCCCAGAACTTGGACCGAAGCTCCAAAGGCGGTGGTGTTTCCATATTCATAAAGGATGCGCACACCTCCAGACTGGTAGCCCAACATAATGCATCAGAGATACTTCAGAGCAGCTAACACTGACTAAGACAGTGATTCAGGTTGTAGCCTGCTATAGATCTCCAACCATCTCCCAAGACTCACACTCCATGTCCCTAAGCACCCTGGAGAATATTAGGGTCCAACCTAGCACTCTCATACTGAACAACTTCAACTACCCCTCCATTAACTGGGAAAACAACTCATGTACCAATACACTTGCCCAATGTTTCCTGGAATTCATTAATTCCAATGCCCTGGACCAGCTCGTTCTTACCCCACTAGAGGTAGCAGCATCCTTGACCTGGTCATTACTAACATGAGCAACCATTGCTCTACACCAATAGTCAACTCCTCCCTGGCTAGATCTGACCACAAACTAATTACCTTGGAAATCCACACCCTCCCACCCCCACACCGCAAAGATAACCACCATGAAAAACTTCTCCAAAACTAACTTTTGGGCTCCTAAAATCAGAGGTGGCTAACTTCACGGCACCCATGCAAATGGAGAAAAGTTGCATGACCAACAAATCATACACCAATGCACTGTACGAACACGTACACAAATGCATGGATCTTGCCATACCCAATAGAACCAATATGGTCTCCTCCTAAAAAAGGAAGACAATCTGGTGGTCTCCTGCCATAAGCAAACTCTACAACAGAAGGAGGAAACTGATGCGGAATAAGGTGAAGTCCCAAGACTGGTAAAACTCCCTTATCAGCCTCAACAAGACATTGAGATCCCTCATCAAATCCTCTAAAGCGTCCTGTGAAAACAGAATTGCAGCAGATAGTAAAGGCAACCACAAGGCCTTCTATAGTTATGTGAAGAATCTCCACTGCAATACCCAGATTTGCTCTGAGTTACTGCTCAATGGTACGATCTATAATAAGTCAACAGATATTGCCAATATACTGGCCGACAGATTCAGTGCCAACTTTATCCCCCCCAAAAGACCATTAACAATACCAGTCAATTAACAGGCACCCAGTATTACTGCTGCACAGATTAAAGCAGCACTATCCAAGGCTATGAATACAGCTTCTATGGGACCTGATAATATTCCTGGCTGTGTTCTACATGAACTACACAGTGAACTGGCACCTCACCTGTGTGCCCTGTTCAATCACAGCCTCTCCTCAGGCCATATCCTTACCAAATGGTGCACTGCTACAGTCATTCCTCTCCACAATGGAGGAATGACTACAGACCCTGGGAACTATTGCCCCATTAGCCTGATGAGTCTGATATGCAGAGCTATGGAACACATCATCATGGACCTAATAAACAAGGATATAGGGAATCTCCAGACTCTGGATCCCACACAGTTTGGTTTTGTGAAGGGTAGAGCATGCCTGTTCAACTTGGTCGACTTCTTAGAGTCAGTCACCAGAGCTGTGGATGAAGGCAAGGTGATTCATGCAGCCTATCTTGATCTGGCCAAGGCCTTTGATACCATTTCCCACTCAAGAATAATAGAAAAACTCACTAAGATAGGCATCAACCCTTATATCACTAGGTGGGTTGCAAACTGGCTCACAGATAGAACCCACAGTGTGAAAGAAGCTGATTCCAGGTCAGACTGCTGACCAGTCATGAGTGGAGTCCCACATGGTTCGGTCCTGGGTCCTCTCCTGTTTGGTATCTACTTCTCTGAAGTCCAAGCCAACAGGAGACTCTGGCTGACAAAGTTGCAGACAATTGCAAGTTAGGAGCTATTATTAACTCCCCAAGTGATGTTGATATTCTACAGAAAGGCCTCACTGAGAAAAATGACCGGTGTCAGAACCATGGCCTTAAGCTCAATGCCAAAACATGTGTCATCATCCCCTTTGGGAAAAACCCGGTTCCCATGAATTACCACATCGATGGTAGTTCACTGAACACAGAAGGCATTATAAGAGATCTGGGAACAGAGGTTGACAGCAATCTCTCTTTTGACAACCACATTACCACTGTGGTCAGAAAGTCCTTCTATGTGGCACATCTCATTACTAAGGGTTTTACATCCAGGAAGAAAGAGGTCATTGTCTCCCTCTACTCTTCCCTCAATAGGCCAATCATCAAGTACAATGCCCCATTTGGCATGTCCCTCACTATACACCTGCAACAACTGGAGAGGCTGCAAAAGTACCTCACAAAGAGGATCCTAGGCCTTAAACACTTGTCCTATATGGACAGATTCAAAAAGCTCCAGCTATTCTCTGTCTCATATCGCCTCCTTAGAGGCGATCTCTGATTGACTTACAAAGCCATGTCTGTCCCAGCTCTGTTAGAAATGCTACATCTAAAGAAATCACAATCCTTCCACACCACACTCTCCAGAGACCTCGACCTCATTACCACAATCAACAGAATGTGCTGGAGGGACAGGTTCATAACCCAGAGACCGCCCATGCTATGGAATACACTTCCCATACATGTCAAACAGAGCATCTCACTGGCCCTCTACAAGAGAAATCTTGATGAGTAGATGGAAAATAGAAAATTCACCCTGGGGATCACTCCAGTGGCTCTACTCAACAGAGGCACTGGGAACTAATGTCAGGTGGCACAATGCCATGGTAATCCTATGGGCTAGGCTTGTAAAGGCTCCAGGGCCATTAGCCTAGTACACACCAATGAACCTATGATCCTATGAAATTCAATAATAACAAAAAGAAGTGTGACATCCTAATGTCTGGCATTACCAAGTGATTGTAATGCTAAATGATTTACCAGAAAACCAAAACTTTTTATACAAAAAATAAGGCAAAATTTGTGACAGCTGAGAGGTATGCCAAGCTGTCCATTGCTGATAATATCTGTTTATCAGCCAGGGAAAGAAAAGTCAACTTATCTGCTACTAACCAGACCATCTTTTCCTACTGCTTTTCAGTCCTCGGTGACGCCAAACTGTTCAAACAACCAAAAATTTCTGGGTTTTTGGATTGATCCCACCTATGATGTTGATTTGTTGTGTAGGCCATGGGTGGAAAATTGCTTTATATTGAAGATGGGAGATGCAGTAGCAGCATATCTTCTCTCTGTGGGAAATAAGTGAATGTAGATTAACCAAAGAAGTTACCCCCGGTTCCAGAACAGCTCCCCTCTTCTACCCACAGAAACAGAACCGCTGCATTTTCTGGGAATAATAGATATGAGAGAGCCCAAGGCCTTACTTCCAACATGGACTAAAACATCTTTTCCTAGAATAAGACATCCAGTTTATTAGCCTGATGAAAAGTGATGTGGAAAAACACAAGACCTGAATATCAGACGCAACACGACATTTTGCTCTATTAGCTGATTCTAGATGAGCTGCGTTTCTATCCTGCCTATCAAAAACTCATAATCTAATGACTATGAGTCTCTCAGATAATGTCAGTAATTAAATAGGTATAGGACTCCCAGTGAATGTTATATATTTAGACGTGGTGCTACATAGAGCTCAACTATACTTTTTTTAATAATATTTGTTTTATGGGTTTTTTAACCACTTACCCCAAAAACTACACTGATCTTAATGACATATTTCTTTTTATACATCTTGAAGTAGTTATGCTATACTCCTGATTACTGACACTGTATAACATTGTATTGCTACTTAATGACTTGTAATAATCCTGTAACATTGCTGTTTAATGCTAATTTATAATGAAAATTGTATAATATGTTGGAGCTTTTCTCCCCGGGCCTCCACTGAAACAGGGCTCTTCATCTCAGTCAGACATTCCTGGTCAACAAATGTAAAATAAATAAATTGTAGCATATGGTGATGTATGAAAAAAAAACACACACTGGAGCCAAGACAACATAGCTGCCAAAACTTTACTGATGCCAGCACAAGAAGCTGTAGTAATTGATTGTTTTGGACCATTTCTAGCTCTTTTGTAGTTCACTGTTTAAAATCCGCCTCTGGGCGTTTTTTTCTGGCTATACTGCTCAGACAAGCTCCTCGTGGGTCTGCAGAGTGGTCCTAGCAGCAGGGAACTCAGAAAAGCGACCACTTTCTGGATTTAAATATCTTTGATTTTTTTCACTTGGAATAGCTTCTGTAGCTTACCCTGAACTGTTTTTTTAACTGTTTGCTGCATTACTTTAAAATCTGCACTTAAAGTTACATTTTAGTCGAATTTGATCGAAAGTTTGTTGTTTGTTTGTTTAATTTAACTGTGGAGGCTGCCCACTAAAGTGTGCTAGCCTGTGTAACTAATTTATCGCTGTTTCTGCATTTTCTGTGTATTTCTACCAAAAAAACAAAAAAACAAAAAAATAATCCTTGTTTTCCCGCCTCTCCTCGACTAGTTTAGACCAGTTTACAGGCATTGCTGTATTCTGGGCTGTGGTGTAGTTCCTGTGTTGTCCATTACCTTACTTGGGTAGAAGGAAGTTTCTTTGCTCACCAGTGGGAGTGGGGAGCCTTGAGCAGCCTATCTGTCCCTGTAGGAAGTGACCTCAGCACAAGAAGCTGTAATAATTGTTTTTTTTGGACCATTTCTAGCTCTTTTGTAGTTCACTGTTTAAAATCCGCATTTGCACGGCTTTGTGCGATTGTGCGCATAGCGCAGTGCTGGTTAAACAAGGTTAAACTTTTTCTGGCTCCGCCAAGTCTGCTCTTCAAATTTTCCCTTAAGGAAGCTCTACTCTTAGTATAACCAGACTACTCACTATATTATAAGCCTAGCACTTGTTCTCAATACTTCTGTGCTAGGTAAGCACTCTCATACCAAGTAAAGCACTACATCTACTTACCACCCCTGTGAATATCCACTTCCCTTAAAGGTACAGCACTCCCTTATACTGTTCTAGCATGTCGAGTGGTAGATTACTGGCGTCATCTCCAGTTCAGCTGGTCAATCTGGGTATCTTGAGACAATGCTACAATTGTCTCATGTACACAGACAACCATCTCCTCCTCCCAACAAACACAAATACATGTGAGAGATGCAACTATATAGCCAAACTGGAGGCTGAACTCTCTCAACTCAGGGCTGGCATGACCAGACAGGAGGAGATGGCAACCACACACACAACAATCCCAGTCCCACATATACCTACCACAACTGCAAACCAAACACATAAAAACACAAAGACATACTCGGAGGCTCTAATAAAAAACTTACCAAAACAACAGAGGCTCCCAAAGCAGACATCCAAAAATCCACCACCTCAAAACAAAACACATGCAACACATACTTCAATAAATCAGTGTGTCAACCAATCACAGCCCTTAAGGCCAAACACCTTGCCTGATACACTAGTAATAGGTGACTCTATAGTCAGACACACTGATGTCCCGCTGACCAGGCTGAACAAGGAGAAGCTGTCTATCGGGAGCTAGGATCCGTCACATAACACACGCACTCAAGTCACTCCAAAGCAAGTACAAATATGACTCCATCATTGTCCATGCTGGTGTGAATGACCTGAGATGTACCTCCCTGGACTACATGAAAAGAGACATAGAGGAGCTCTCCGATTATGTAGCCCAGGCTGGTATGACACTGACTCTGAGCAGCATCCTGCCCTCACCAAGAATGATACCACAATACAAAGACAAGATGATCAGCTTTAACAATTGGCTCAAGTACTGGTGTCATTCTAAGGGGATCCAATGTCTGTCTGCCTGGGATGACATGTTGGACAAGCCACGCTGCTTCGCAAGGGATGGCTTACACCTGTCACCACTGGGCTTCCGGATATTGGCTAAGGCTCTTGCCACCCCCATAGTTCCTTTTTTAGGCAAGGCTCAAAAGACAAACCCACCTCCTTAGAAAGCAAAAATGGAAAAAAACTAAGGGTAATGCTGCTCAACGCCAGAAGTCTAAATCTCAAGATGCAGGCACTTGATGCACTCCTCAGCATGGAGAACATCGACGTCTGTGCAGTAACTGAAACCTGGTTCAAGGCTCCAGAGAGCACCCCAGCGCTACCAGGCTATACCTCGTATCTTGCTTTTCAGCCCCAAAACCCGGCCCGAACCACAAAGGGAGGGGGAGTGTCCATATTCATCAAGGACACCCACACCTCCAGGTTAGTAGCAACACATGAAGCATCAGAGACCATACAGGTGCAACTAACCATAGGCAAAACTGCTATACAACTGGTAGCATGTTACAGACCACCCTCCCAATCTCAAGAACCCCACTCAGCCTTCCTGAAGACATTGGAGGATATGAATGTATCACAAAATACCATCATACTGGGAGACTTCAACTACCCAAACATAGATTGGGTACATTATTCTAGCCCTAATACCCTAGCCCAAAGGTTCCTGGAATTCATAAATTCAAATGCACTTGGACAACTAGTCACCTCTCCCACTAGGGGAGATAATATACTAGACCTGATCATCACAAACATGGGGACAAAATGCTCCACACCAGAAGTATACCCCTCACTAGTGAGATCTGACCACAAACTAATCACCCTGGATATACATATCCCACCTCCACCCCCAGCACAAAAGACCACAGTGAAAAACTTCTCAAAAGCAGACTTCACTCTTCTTAAGATTGAGATGGTATCCTTTAAGCCCACTGTGCCAGTGGATACCACATCCCACAATGCTGAATCCTTCACAAATGCTTTCTATGGACATCTCCAAGAATGCATGGATCATGCAATCCAAAACAAATCCAAGTCCCTCTCCACCAAAGGTAAGCATCCTGTCTGGTGGACCTCAGCCATAAACAAATTGTATAACAAAAGAAGGAAGCTACTGCACGTCAGAGCAAAATCCCATGAAGGGAAGACATCTCTGATCAACATTAGCAGAAAACTACGTTCTCTCATAAAAACATCCAAGGCCAACTTTGAGAGAAAAATCGCTAAGGACACTAAAGATAACCACAAAGCCTTTTTCAGCTATGTTAGAAACCTGGGTGAAAACCCTCAGATATGCTCAGAGTTGGTTCACAACAACATAAAATACACTGAACTCACAGATATTGCCAACATTCTGGCTGACAGGTTCAGTGCAAATTTCTCCCCTCCTTCACCCCCAAAAGAAGAAATACTTATCCCAGCTGAATGTAATCTCCCCGTCATCTCAGATGTCCAAGTGAGAACCGCCCTAAACAAAACAAAAAACACAGCATCAATGGGACCTGACGGTATCCCGGGTTGCATGTTACGTGAACTCCAAGAGGAGCTAAACCCACACATAAAAATGCTATTTAACCTTAGCCTTACTTCGGGATATGTACCTGAACACTGGCGTACAGCAACAGTGGTCCCACTCCACAAGGGGGGTGCCTCTACAGACCCTGGAAACTACCGACCCATAAGCTTAACCAGCCTGGTCTGCAAAGCTATGGACAGAGACATAGGGGACCTACAGACACTTGACCCCACCCAGTTCTGCTTTGTAAAGGGCAGATCCTGCCTTTTAAACCTGGTTGACTTTTTCGAAACAGTCACTAGAGCCATTGATGAGGGCAAAGCAGTCCATACAGCATACCTGGACTTGGCTAAGGCCTTCGACACAATACCCCACTCAGGCATCATAGATAAGCTCAACAGCTTAAAAGTAAACCCTTATGTCACTAGATGGGTTGCAAACTGGCTAAAGGACAGAACCCATAAAGTTAAAATCGCTGGAGCAATGTCACACTCAAAGCCAGTCACAAGTGGTGTCCCACAGGGATCTGTCCTGGGACCCCTCTTGTTCGGCATTTATTTCTCAGATGTTAAAGCAAACATGGGAGGGCTGTGGCTGACAAAGTTCGCAGATGACTGCAAACTAGGCACCATAGTCGATACACCAGCAGACACACACATCCTACAAAAAGGCCTCACGGAAACGGACAACTGGTGCCGGAGTCACGGCCTTAAACTAAATGCCAAAAAATGTATAGTCATCCCCTTTGGGAAAAACAAAGTACCCACAAATTATCACATAGACAGCAACCCACTGAGTACAGAAAAAGTAATCAGAGGCCTAGGGACCCAAGTTGACAGCGACCTCTCATTTGACACCCACGTTGCCAAAGTGGTTAGTAAAACATTCTACCTTGCACACCTCATCATGAAGAGATTCGCATCCAGATCCAAGGATGTCATTGTACCCCTATATTCCTCCCTCATCAGACCCATGATTGAGTACAATGCCCCATTTGGTATGTACCTCACCCGGCATTTGCAACAGCTGGAGAGACCACAAAAGTACCTCACCAAAAGGATCAAGGGTCTCCAACATATGTCTTATTTTGCCAGACTAAAGAAACTTCAGCTCTATTCAGTAGCATACCGCCTGCTCAGAGGTGATCTCTGCCTAACGTACAAGGCCATGTCCTATTAGGATCTGATGGACATGCTCCACCTCAAAAAATCCAAATCCATCAGGACCACGAGAGCTAAAGACCTAAACCTCGGCACAAGTATGAATAGGACATGCTGGAGGGATAGATTCATAACCCAGAGGCTGCCCATGCTTTGGAACAAGATCCCAGTCCGTATTAGGCAGAGCCCCTCACTGACTCTTTTCAAGAGAAATCTTGATGAGTGGATGGGAGATCGTAAGTTTACCCCGGGGGTCACATCTGTGTCACTGCTAGACAGGGGCACAGTAAACTAATTCTATTATATAAGGGGACCTTCATTGTGTCACTACTAGACAGAGGCACAGTATTCTAAATTTATTCTGTACATTTTTGTACTTCATGGGGTGGCAAAAGCCACATCACTATGGCTAGGCTTACAAATGCCCCAGGGCAGATAGCCTAGTACTATACTATGAAACTATGAACTATGAAACCTCTGCTAATGCCTTTGAGGGAATACTTACACCAGTGCGGTTTGCAGTTAACTTTTCTATACTATGTGTACAGATTACATTTCTTGCTGTAACTCAGTACATGCCAAATTAGCTAAATGAAAATATATTAACAAAATGGGTGTTAAACAGCAGGAATTGGCATTGTGGTGGAAGACACAAATTGAATACTCCTGAATATGTTTCTTTCATCTACAAGTTAGAAATGTATGCTTTTAAAGTCAAGAAATCGAAGATTTTACATTATGGCACTTTGGATATCAGTGATCAGCTAGTCAGAAATTGATAGCTTGGCATTGTTTGACAAAATATGCTCCTATGTATTATATAGAGACGCATTAATATACAGTAATACACACTCATATACACACACACACACACACACACACACACACACACACACACACACACACACACACACACACACACACACACATGTGTATAGATAGATAGCTAGATAGATATCGATATGTATACACTGGTAGGCATTTTCCAGTTTTGGAGTGATTAATGTTTTTCATTAATCATTTTTTTCCTATAATTGCTTTCCTCTAAATAAGAACATACTCAGTTCTCTGAGTATCTTTTGTATACAATAAGTACTACATGTTTATGAATCATCATTCATTTCTAACATATTATAGGTTCATAGGTTCATAGGTTCATACTAGGCTATCTGCCCAAGGGCATTTATAAGCCTAGCCCATAGTTATGTGGCTTTCGCCACCCCTTTAGGTTTATTTTTAGCAAACTAATTATATATATATTATAGATCAATAGTGTAGGTCTAAATTTAGAGTTTTATTGGAATACTAGACATAATTTTTCCATCAACTATATTGGACTGAAAACTGGTGTAGGATAAAGGAAAGCTTTGAAAGGTTTTTTTTTTTTCTCTTAACAATATAACTGTACAGCAGGAGGATGTTGAACTTAAATATGGCATTTCAGACCTTTCATTTTTTTTTATTTCTTCTTTTGAAACTATTGTATTACAAACTAATGCTCAGGTGTGAATGATGAGCTATGGATATCTGTATTTTTATATCTCACTTCGTAATGCTTCAGGCAAACTCTGCAAACAAGAGACACTGTAGGTATGAGTAATATATAATTAAAAATCATAATGCAGTAGAGAATGTTGTAATGACATGCCTCACCTAACACTGATACCTGTTCACATTCTTCATAGTAATTATCTTACTTAAACTCAAGATGCGCAGAACAGAAAAGATGAATTCTTATAGTCTGTTATATAATAGGCATCTGCTTCAGCTAAAGAATCAGTATCAGAATATGCTAAATTTAAACTGCAATTCCAGATGTAACCAGTATGTTGACAGTAGACATACCAGTTCACAGAACATTAAGCAGCACCAACTGCATGTGACACATTAGCTTCAGTGAGGCAAAGGGTGTCACCAGACTATATCATGGCATAATAACACCATACCGTTCTCTGCTACATGGTGCGGTATGGTGTTACCATGACCCACAGTTATCTGCTGTTAAGTTAAGTAATATATAATACCTCTTACAGTATACAGGGGCTTGCTAACTTTGATTGTACTATGCCCTTGCAAAAATATATCCCATATATATAGTACTTTTAACAGTAGGGAAAACCTGTACATACTTAGTAATGCAAGTTTATCACGTACATTTGACAATGTATTTTGCACGCTAATTATTGTAAAATAGGAATTATTAAGGGATATATAATGCCATAGTATGAACTGCATATTTATCTATTTAGGTATATTTAATTTCTTAATCAAGCAGTCTTACTGTTCATGATCGAGTGTCTGTTTTTCGGAGCAAAGCCAGAGCCCTGCTTGGTTAGGTGACTTTTTCAGAGGTGCATGGTAAGCAAGTAGAGAGAAGAGTTAGCTGTATGCACTTGACTTTTGCAGCAGTGAGACACTGCCTCCTGTAGAAGGCACTCTTTAAGTGTATAAGTAAAGGAGAGCTAGAAGGTTTAGTTTTTCTAAACCCTTTCCTCTCTATAAACCTACTGACCATTAGCTTATCCCAACAATCAATCAACCCTTTGTGTCTACCACCTCCCTCCACTCTGCCTGCTTGTAGCTATAGCTAGAAGCTAGAGCTGGGTAGACCATCCTTTTAGTAGGTAGAGTATGTCTTCTATACCCCACACCCCTCCATTTGCTGATAATGTGGACATTTCTCAGCAGAAGCTGCCGTGCTGGGCCCAGCAGTGCATATGCGTGCGCGCGCAAGTGTGTGTGTGTGTGTGTGTGTGTGTGTGTGTGTGTGTGTGTGTGTATTCCTTCATGTATGTGTAATCAATCACTTTCAAGCAGCCATTATTTAATTGCTTAAACCTAAGTGTATTAATAATAGGAAAACATACACACGGTCACAACTGATTAGATACTGCAAAAGGAGAAGAATATATAAAGTAGTGCACCTTCTGAATATATTTAGATAAAATCAGTGAGACCGTGGAAGGGCTTAGTCTATCCTAGTGCTCACTGTGTATAAGGCAGAGAAAATTAATCCTGAAGGGAGCACCAGATCTCAACAGGATGCATACATGCATAAACAGACTTAGGCAGTCTAATGTAGACACACACACACACACACACACACACACACACACACACACACACACACACACACACTTACAGGCAATTTAGGGAAACAGCAGTTTACTTAGCAGCATGTTTTTTGGACACAGAAGGAAACTGATCATCTGATGGAAACCCACTTAGAAACAAACAGGACTTACAGACTCCAGAATGCACCCCCTCCCAGGAAGTGAGCTGGGTACATAGTGCTATGAGACAACAATTCCAATCCAAATGTATGTTGAACTTAAACAACACAACAGCAGTCCTAGAGGCAGCCTGGCCTGTTTTACTGTGCTGCAAGCAGTCTGTGTTGTACACTGGATATGCAACTTAGAGAGGATGAAACATTCTTCAGAGACACTGTATTGTGTACCTAAGCTATTTTCTTAACTCTACATATGTTTTTGGTACACTGCATTACTGTCAGTGATGTATGCTTCTGATGTTATTTAGCCTACACAACTTATCTGCATTATTTACATTAGTATACATTCATTATTTTATTGACCTGGTAGAATTGCCAATTGTAATGGACAACAAGACTGGAAGTTTTGAAAAGTCTTGTTCTATTTTTGGATTATGGAAAGAAAGACTTTGGGAAAGCACTTACTTTGTTTTGACATTTTCATCATTCTATTTGGTAGAAGCAGAACTTGTTAAAACTGTTCTTTAGGAGACTACAACATGCCACAGCACTGCAGTATTTCTATGTCTATATCTGTATCCATCTCCCTCTGTTTATATATATATATATATATATATATATATATATATATATATATATATATATATATATATGCATATATATATATATATATATATATATATATATATATACATATATGTATATATATATATATATATATATATATATATATATATATATATATATATATATATATATATATATATACATATATATATATATATATATATAGCTATATCTATATCTATCTATATCTATCTATCTATATATATATATATATATATATATATATATATATATATATATATGTGTGTGTGTGTGTGTGTGTGTGTGTGTGTACAGAAGTCTGTGGGTTCTATTCCCACACCGGGTAGATCAATTGCTGATCCTACAATGCAGCTTAAGGGGGTGCTGTACTCCTGAGTGTGGCTTCCTTCAGATGAGATGTTAAACTGAAGCCCCATCTGCTTGAGATGATGGTAGTTCATGTGAATATAAATGATCCCATGGCACCTACTGAAAAGACTAGGGGAAGTCCCCCGATTCCTTGGCCTAGTCTGACTAACAAGATCATCAAAAATGATAAAATCGGATAAATATAAATGTGAAAACTGTTGACTAAATAAACAGACAACCAGTTGCATGCTCCCACACATATAAATGTGGCAGCAGGTGTTTTGACTGAATTACATTTCACTGTATTACAACTGACTGAAAACAACTGAAACCATTTGAATGAAATCACATTTGAGTGAATTATGATTGACTGAAGATTGTAAATATGCAGTTATTTACAATGTGTTTTTTTCTTTTCTCAACTGTTGTGTGACTGTGACATTATTATATTTAAGTAAGGCGTGTGGAAGTAAATGAGGGCTTGCTTGTCTCCATGAAAAAAAAAAACAACTTGTTAAGGTATACTTGATGTAATAAGTTTTTTTCAGTAAAATGTGGTTCTGTAAAATTATTTTACAATTAAATGTGTTTTCAGTCAAATTTGTTCAGTCATTTGTGATTTAATGTAGTGTGAATCATTCAGACTCACTAAACTCATTCTATTCTGTTCGCAGTGATCAGATGTTACAGATGTTGGCCATCAA
The DNA here is from genome assembly GCF_019279795.1 of Protopterus annectens. NCBI lineage: Eukaryota > Metazoa > Chordata > Ceratodontiformes > Protopteridae > Protopterus > Protopterus annectens. The sequence continues at coordinate 112,983,796 of NC_056740.1, read as the reverse complement.
ATGATCGAACTAAAAAGATTGACAATTTAATAATCAAACATTTTAGATGTGCCATAAATCACAGCATTGCCTCTGCTCCTAAAAATCTTCATAAATATTAAAAAAAAAAAAAAAAAGTTGCACATGATTATAACACATGCAGTGAAAAAAATGAAATATGTCAACATAAAATATGTATACCACATTTTAAGCACCACTATTCTCACTGGCAAAAATAATGCATTCTCACTGGCAAAAATAATGCTTTGATGTAGTAGAGATTTAAACCACACCTCTTTACTTAGAAGCACCAGCTCCATGATTGCACAACAGCGGCAAAAGGGTACTCAGCCCTAAATAAAACAATCTGTTCTCACTTGAAAGTTGCTGATTTCGCCAAAAGTGCATCTTCGTTTTATGTTTGATTATGTGAATGTTCAACCAAAATAACTGAACCTCTTTCTTTCCCTCTCTCTATAAAAAAATAATATATATATATATATATATATATATATATACATACATATATATATATATATATATATATATATATATATATATATATATAAGTATATACAATATATATATATATCTATATATATATATAGATAGAGAGCGAGAACAGTCTTTCATAGACCCACATTAGATGATTAACTAGCATGTTTTTGTTATTAATCTAATTTTACTTTTTTTAACAGTTCCTAAATAAGCAATTGATTTTGTCAAACAATCCCTGATCTTTTCTTCATAATTTTATGCAATAAACTATTCTTGCTATCAGTGCCCTACATAGCAGTTGTGTAAAGTTTTTCAGTAATTCTCAGCTTTATATAATTTGCTTTATATAGTAAATTAGAACCAGTAACAGTTACACACACTTACCTTCTTTTGGCCCAGTTCACTGACTGATTATTTTTTTATTCCACAACATACTAAGCATGTGAAACTTGCTCTGTTCACCATCACTCTGCTCGGGCTTGCTGTGTTCCCCTATTCTGTCCTACCTGTATTCCCACCCAGCCCTACTTGCTCTAAATGTAAGCCCCTTATCTCCACCCACCTCAAAGCTTAACCAATCCCAGTCTATAATGCCTACACCAATTAACTATTTGCAGTCCCTCCCCTATTTCATTCAAGATTGTCCATTAGCCAGGTCTCCCGTCTATCCTGTATGTCCTATTTCTTACCAGCACTTCAGCACCATTTTGTTTCCCAATACAACACATTGCTCCTCTTTATCCACCCCTCCTGTATCCCAAAACTTATAAAAATATTATCCTACTAATAATCACCATGATATCAGTCTCCATGCTGACTCTCTCAGTTCTGTTACTCACCCACTTAAACATATGTATTTATTTATTTATTGACATTTTATTATCAGGAAAGTCCAACTGGGTAGAAGCCCATTTTCAGCAGAGGCCTGGGGAGAAAATCTCAGAATTATTACAAAACATTTTAAGAACAATAATTTTACAATCTTCAAAAATAAAACAAGCAACATTTGCAGTTTAAATAATTATAACAAATTAGACATAATTTAAAAACACTGGTGAAGAATTGATACAAGTTATATGACAATCATTTAACATTTAGAGAAATTTAGACAGTTTGTAGAGAAATTAAAGGTAAGTTAGTCCAATACAAACAATAATTGCAATATGAAATGAGGGAAAAACATGCTTATGGTATATTAAGATAAAACTCAGGGAAGAGGATTTGATAGAAGTAAGGAAGTAAGTGAAGAAGAAAGAGTAAGGACATATATGGAATGAAAAGGTACTTGTTCACATTTATGAATGTAGTTTATCCAGGCTTTGATCAAGAACAGTGACAGATTTTAGCTAGGAAGTCTTTTAGCGTGGTTTTGAAAGATGGGAGGGAGGATATTGAGCTGACGGATATAGGTAAGGAGATCCAGGCCTTAGCCTTTACCTTCACACTTCCTCACACCCCAGAACCATCATCCTAGTTGTACTATCCAACATGCTGCAGCCGACTCAACCCTTAAGTCACCTAAGATAGCATCGAACTTATAGTCTCCCAATACCACAGACTTTTTTAAACACAACCTAAATGTAGACAACCCCATAACACATAAAAATGAAAAATTAAAATTAAATGCTTATATAGCATGCAAACATTAAACTCTACATCCCTACAAACCCACCCACCAGTACAACACAACGCTACTTGTTCTTCTCTTAAGATTACACATATAAACATTATCTACAACAAAATGTTGCAGTTCCATGACTGATTTAACCTATGTGCTCCAGCTATAGTAGTACTAACTGAAACCTGGTGGGAAAAAGAAACAAAAGATAATTAAATTCTATCTCCAAACTATAATATACTAAGAGCAGACAGACAAAATAAAAAGGCTGGTGGAGCTGCAGTGCTATATAAACATTCTCTGCAGCTTACCCCATAGCCACTAAGTCTTCCACAGTTTGGTAAGACTAAAATTCTCATATCTACCCTCAAACTCAACCAAAACAAGACGTTATCCATCATAAATGCTTAGTTTCCAATTGGTAATAATATCTCTGTTGCAGAAGATGTCTTCTGCTTGGTCTCATGCAAAAAGTCCCAAGAAAAATACATACTGGGTGATTTTAATAATGACTGTTTTTATCCCTCCTCTGACTTATCTAACCAATCAATAAATCTCTACAATCTCTAACAGCTAATTATTACTCTCACCTGTTATAATAAAAACAACAGAAAGAGAACGTTATTTAACTAGATTCTTACTTCTATTCCTCATAAAAACTTACCTTTTCAGATACCATAACTGATCATCTCCCTACCTACGTTATAAGAAATCAAAGTAATATTCAAAAGCAGCAACATTTCAGCATAGCACTTAACCTCACACATTTCAACAAAGATTCCTTTATTTCTTATCTACAACTATATAACTAGAATTCTCTAAAATACATTCCAGTAGATGATACAATAACTCTTTTTAATTCTAAGTTTGCAAACATCCTAAATGAACTTACTCCACTCAGAAAAAAGAGAGTTAGGGCAAAACATGCCCTCTGGTTTTCTTGAAATACAAAATACCTTATGAGACTGAGAGCCTGGAATACATGTCTATCCAATAAAAGAATAACAAATCTCCAAAAATTCAGATAACGCAGAAACCAAATTAAAACTCACAATTAAAGTAAGATATAAAGCATACTATACTGACCTACAGCATAAAAGCTACAGCAATCACAAAATATTCAGGCCCTCTATAAACCAGCTGCTCAGTTCCGGATGCTCCACTCAACCATCTTCTACAATTAACAGTAACAACATCTCTACCAATTACGCTGATGCTTTCCACTTTCTTTTCATTCAGTCTCATCAGTACTTCAAAATTCCCCTAATAACAACCGCCAGACAACAGTACCACCTACCATTCCTCTTCATAACCTCTCCTTCCAACCAGTCCCCACTGCTTACATAAAAAACTATTAATTAAAACTGGCCCCCAACGACCTACATGGCAAATACCTTGAGATGGCTGCCGAAGCAACATTCTCCCCCATTTCAGTTCTAATAAATCGCTCCATCAGAGAAGCATATGCTCCAGTCCTATGGAAAAAGCCACATTCTTCTCCTCCACAAAGGAAAGCTTTCAACAGAACTCTAAAACTACAGACATATAGTCACAAGTATTACATCAATTCACACAAAAATAATCTCCCCCTTTCATATCTGCATGGCTTGTCTCCCCAACACAGTAAACACAGTACTTCTACCACATTATATACATTCACCAATACAGAAACACAAATAGGAATGACAGAAACCTAGTGTCTGCCCTCTTCCTTGATTTATGCAAGGCCTTTGATATGGTCTCTCAATTTATTCTCCTACACAAACTTCATAACTGAGGACTCAACACCACTGGTATGTCATGGTTTTGCAGCTAACGCCAAAATAAAGCTCAAGTGGCAAAAAGACCATCTCATGCTTCCTTCCTGTCCCAGTTGGTATACCGTAAGGATCAAACCTGGGACCCATTCTCTTTAAAACCTTCATCCATGGCCTACAAAAAGCCTGCAAAATTACATCCCTAGTACAGTACACAGATGAAGCCACTATTATCTGTACCACAAAAAAAAAAACAAATAAATAAAAGTACAAGAACTTACCCAGAGGCCTTTCTCCTTTATAGAAACCTGTCTGACATCTGCCCAGCAATTCCTAAACCCAAGTAAGTCCACTCTAACCCTGTTTACTCCCAGACACCCTACAGTCACCAAAACCTCCTTTTCAGTTATCTCATTTAAAAAAACAAAACTGAAATGGTCATGCATGCTAAAATTGCTCTGCATCCGTGTGGATGAGCACCTAAAATATGGCATACACATCCAAAATGTAATGAAAAAATACAGCAAAAACTACATTTTCTCTATAGAGCCAAACCCTTCCTCAGACAGTGTAAGAAAACACATTGCCTCTTCTCTCCTCTTGCCTACTCACCCATTCTCACACCAGTCCTTAACATCTATCTATCTGTATATGTATATATATATATATCTATATATATATATATATATATATATATATATATATATATATATATATATATATATATATATATATATATATATATATATATATATATATACATGGTTCCCCTTCACAAGATCGAATTACTGAAAACTAGAAATTCATAAGCTCGGAGCCAGAATCTCGAGTTTTCAGTAACTCGAAATTCTGCAGGGGAACGAAAACAAATGAAAAACAATTTTCTAAGGTTTTTGCAGGGGGGCAAGCCCCCCTGCACACACCCCCCATTCTTAAATATACCAAACTCCGAGATCGCATTTTAGCGAAGAAAAGGGAATTCTCCCATTCTGCGCTATATGCATAAGTGCACAACGGGAGAATGTCCACTCTTCCACTAAAGTCCGGTCACACAACTTGCACATTACACCAGAAATGATGCAGGGGGACCTAGCTCCCTGCATACATGTAAGTACATTTCTTATTTTTTTTACTTTTACAGCTTCCCTTTACAATTTCAAGTTACTGAACAGTTGAGATTCTGGGCTCGAGCTTATGAATTTCGAGCGTTCAGTAATTCGATCTTGTAAAGGGGAATCATATACATACATACATACACACACACACATGTGTATATATATATATATATATATATATATATATATATATATATATATATATATATATATAGAAATGCACACCTAGACACAGAGACACACATGTGGCTGTTATTCCAATAATGGGAGAAATAATTGCACGTCTCCAAGCCAAACTCACAAAAATATATATATATATATATATATATATATATATATATATTTAAATATATGAGTTTATAATGAATAATCACCAGTGAGTTTGATTAAAACACAAAACATCAAATAAACACATCAGCAATTAAAATTTATCACAACTAAAATCGATGAAAATTTAATCACAAATGTAAACCAATAGATTACATTTGCAATTGCAAAAAAAGAAAAGCAAGAAACAACTTTTAAGTGGGGGTTTCACCCCCACACACCAGCATTTCAGCATGTGAAAAAATGTATACAAAACTCATATAGCACTCATATATGTATATAAGGATCCACTTCAGAAGCTAGAAACTTTGAACTTCAAACGGGCGAGACCATGCGATCGAAGTTTTGAAACTTCGAACATTTTGAATGGAGATTGGCTTACAGCACTGAACAGGATATTTACCATTTTCCTCACTGTAGTGCGATCTTGGAGTTGGTATTTTTAATTAGCAGGTGATGTGGGAGGTGCAGGGGGGCTTGCCCCCTGCAAAAGCATAAAAAAAAATTTTGTTCTTATTTTTTTTTTTTATTAGGTTTTTAAAATTTCAAAACTTTGATCTTACGGTGTCGGCAGTTTGAAGTCTGAAGTTTTGAAACGTAAGTAGATCCATATATATATATATATATATATATATATATATATATATATATATATATATATACATATATATATATATATATATGTATAAAACACACACACACGCACACACACACACACACACACACACACACACACACACACACACACACACACACACCCCTACATAAAATATGTATAATATATACATATATGTGTGTGTTTGTGTGTGTGTGTGTGTGTGTGTGTGTGTGTGTGTGTGTGTGTGTGTGTGTGTGTGTGTGTGTGTGTGTGTGTGTGTGTGTATGTGTGTGCGTGATTTAAACTGTGCTTTTCATTGAAACACACAGCCGGATAGACTAATGCTGCTAAATCAACTTTCTCACCTACCCACAACTGCAGTGTTATCAGTAATATTACTGATATTTACTGTACTGGTATCACATTTTATTGTTGTTGTTTTGTTATTTCCTTAAATGGATCTAGGAAAATTCTGGAACTGTAGCAGCTGAGTGTGAGAGATCTCTGATGAGGCAATCAGCTACTACATGTCATATAGGCAAGGAAGTGAAAAAAAATGAAAGACATTTAGTGTAATTTGTGATTTTAAAGAAAAAAGTAGTAGTCATATGACCGAAAAATTGCTTTGGAGTATTGATGTTGAAATGACATATACTGCAGTGGCTGTTCATCAAGTTAAGATGAAACTACCAGATATTATGTAACTTTGTCTTAATGTCACTGATGATACAACAACTTAAAAACTAATAGACTATGTGAAGATTAATCATGAAACCAGCATGAAAACGTATCTGTACATGTCATAGGCATCATTGCTGCAAGAGCACATATAAAATATTCACCTATAGTATATTCAAATTGTCAAGCCCAGTGTATCTGCTAAGGTGAGAAAATATTTTGACTCAGTGCCCTGTCCATGCACATAGTCACACTGGACAGTTACTACATAATACATAGAATATTAACAGGGTGGGCCAAGGAGGTAGTTTTTCATCCAGCAGTATTCATTAAGCTGCTTTTGGTTGGTGCAAATCTATTGATATTCCCATGCTGTATGTGTATAGAGAATATTAACAAGGTTTACCTTTGCATCGATGATTCTTGTGCCTTTCAGGGAAAGACACAAAAAGCAATATTTGTACTTGCTGGCCTGTGTGTACTAATATCCAAACAATATCAACTTCTGCTATGATATCACCTAAATCTAAATGAAGTCAGTCCAGAAGCTGTACCTAAATTATGATTTGCTATTTGGTGACAGCTGTTTTTCTGCACTGTAGATATCTTGTTCAAAGAAATGTTTGCTGGTTAATTTATTGCGCGTTCTGCAGTTTCTGCACTATAGTCTCTTGAGTGTGTGATTTTCCATTAAGAAAGGCTAGGGATGCTTTTTTACTGGCAGTAGATGGTAGCCTGAACGTTCTGTGCTTGGGAGTCACAGAGGAAGGCTTCAAGTGTGTTTTTGTGATTGGCTGTGGGCTATTTTGTCTGCTTAGTTTCCCTGTCTGTGTGTTATAAGCTGCAGCAGTGCAGCGGTAGCATTGTTGCCTCACAGCAAGAGGTTCTCCCTTTCGATTCTCAACCGGAGCGCCTTCTGTGTGGAGTCTGCATGTCCTCCCCGCGGTCGAGTGGCATTTGAAAGACATACGTAGAATGGGCGTACCTTTGTTGAAGGTTGGGCATCGAGCTGCCACCTCTGCACCATCTACTGCCAATCATTAGCGGACCGGAGTTCCGCTGTGGTGACCCCTAACCAGGAAAAGCCGAAAGAAGAACAACAGTTTCCCTGTCTGTGTGCAGTCACTGACTACTGAGCGTTTTGCTTCTATCCAGTACCATCTTTGCTCACTAAGTGCTGCAGAGCAATATGTTCCACTTTTCTTAAGTAATCTGAGTCTGTTGCTGCTATTTTTCTGAATTATTTATTGTATTTATGCAATTTTTCATTGTAAAGTGCCACTGTATTTCATGACTTTATTGCTGCTTTTCTGCACTGTAACCATCTTGTGAAGGAAGTGTTTCTGGTTAATTTATTGCCTGTTGTGTAGTTTCTGCACTTTGGGTTCACCCTTGTTTTATTTTAGATTAAGAAAGGTTAGGTCTGCACTCTAGTGACAACAGAAGGTAGCCTGGTGTGTTCTGAGCTTGGGAATCACATTGTTAGGATTTAAGTGTGTTTTGTCATTGGTCAGTAGTCTATTTTGCCTGAGTCAGTTACTCTGCCTGTATAAAGTCATTGACAACTGAGTGTTTTGCTTCTATCCTGTACCATCCTAGCACAGATCAGTATGTTGCACGTTTTGTAAGTTATCTAATTGTCTTGCTGCTATATTATTGCATTATTTATTGTATTTTTAAAATTTATTAAGTAAAGTGCCACTGTGTTTCAGTGATCTTAATTGCTGGTGTTGCATACTGTAGCAATACAACACTTCTTCTGTTACACGTACAACAAAGGACAAACACGTAGACCCATGTATGTTGAAGCCCATAAATGTAAGCTTCTCAAACTTCAAAAGGATCCCAGAATCAGAAATTATGATAACTGTCCTCAGCAACCTCAGAAACTACCATACCAAGACCCACCGAGATACATTCAGGCTCAACTCATAGTATCTCATCATCAAATCCCATAAGGCAAACCAGCTCATAATCCATTTTCTTGGTTATAGGAGACTCCATTGTAGGATACCAGGGTGAGCAAAGAGAGGGTTAAGGACAGTTGCCTAGCAGGGGCCAGTATCGGCCACATTATACATGCATACAGGTCATTGAGCCTTAAGTACCACTATGACTCAGTCATAGTCTACATGGCCATAAATGACCTGAGATGTACCTCTCTAGACTATATGAAGAGAGACATGATGAAACTGTCTGATTGTGAGTCCCAGGCCGGTGAGAGCGTAGTGTTGAGCAGCATCCTACTTTCTCTAAGTGTGAAACCCCAAAAGAAACTGAGAATAATTGACTTTAAGAACTGTCTTAGTTTTTGGTGCCATTTGAAGGGTAGAACAGTATTTGTCATCCTGGGAGGATAAGTTAGAGCGACCGCACTGCTTTGGTAGGAATAGTTTGCAGCTGTTCCCTTTAGGCTTTCTCATATTGGCTAATACTTTGTCCTCCCCATAATGTCTTTTTTAGGTATTACCAAGCTGATAAACCTGTGGACATAGCAAAACCAACACAAGAACTTTTAAAGGTGTTACTTCTCAGTGATAGGAGACTAAACAAGATACCCTGCCACGTGCAGGCTCAGCTCACCCTGGAGAATATAGATCTTTGTGCAGTTACTGAGACTTGCTTTAATCCTGTTCAGAGCACCTTGGCAGTGCAGAGATACAAGTCTTCTGCACATTGAGACCATCTACTGCACAGGAACGGATGAAAGGTAGAGTTGTCTCAGTTTATATTAGAAATGTCCATAACTCAAGACTGGTCAGTGAGTACAATGTGCTTGATCGTCTCACATCCAAATAGCCATAGGCAAAGTCCCATATCATATCCTCACAAGCCACACATCCCTCATCATGACCCAGGAAATCCATTACATATACTGAAATATATTGAAGACAGTCTGCATTCAACCCATACACTACCTCAGGACTGGCCATATTATGCATTTACTCATGCCATTGAAGCACAAATACCGATTGACTCAGACATCGTCCATGTGAGCATAAGTGACCTGAGATGTACCTCCCTAGTCTGTTTGAAGAGGGACATGACAAAGCTCACAGACTATGTGTCCCAGGCTGTTATGAGTCTAGCACTGAGCAGCATTCGGCATTCTCTAAGGATGATGCCCCAGTATGAACAGAAAATGATTTAATTGATTTAGTTTTTGATGTCATTAAAAGAGGGTATGATATGTGTCTGTCTAGGATGATATGGTTGACAGACCATGCTGTTTTTCCAGGATTGGTCTGTACCTGTCTCCTCTCAACTTCTGAATATTGAATAATACTTTATCCGCCCCCATAATGTCTTTTCTAGGCATTGCTAATATGATAAACCATCTAACATAGCTATACAAACCCCTGATAATCTAAAGGTGATATTGTTCAATGCCAAGACTCTAACAAAAAACTTTCACTCATTGCAAACCCTCCTCTCCCTGGAGAATGTAGATATCTCTGTAGTTAGTGAGACATGGCTAAAAACAGCAGAGAGAACCCCAGCAGTGCAGGGTTATAATGCTTTCCACACAATTACATCTGCTCCTGCATAACAAGGGACAAACATTGGAGGTGTCTCAGTTTACATAAAAAACAATAATACCTCAATGTTATTCAGGCAGTATGATGCCCTTGAGTGACAAAACTCACTATAAACAAAGTCCAAAATATCCTTGTGAGCGACTGGGCCCCACTACTTTCTTAAATTAACTGTAGTCGCTATCCATTCTATCCAGCACCATACTCATGGTGGTAACCTCAACTACTCTTCTATAAAATGGGAAACATATGCAACCCAAACATGCAGGCCCAAAGATTTCTGGACTTTATCAACATGAATGACCTGAACCAGCTAGTCTATAAACCCACTAGGGATGCAAGCATCCCTGACCAGGTCCTCACAAACATGGGGAAATGTTAAACATGTAACCAGTTCCTCACAATGTAACACCAAAACAGATACAGAAAAAATCAGGATTGACAGTTCCATTATTTTATTAAAAATGATAAACCCAACTAAGCACTTTCATCAAAATATAAAGAACTTCATCAGAGCTGTCATTCCCTCCAGTACAGCTCTTTTGAGTGTGTACTTTTAACTCCCAGTGAGTGTGACTTGAGCCATTAAGAAAATGAAGTTATCATCTTACATTTCGAATATTTGTATATGAAAACTGTAAATGGCAAACTATTCAGCATAAATTAATCTTTACATTGGTGGCATTCATTCAGTTTGTTGCTTTAAACTTGATTTTATAAGCCAAAAATAAAGGCAGTAAATATTTATTTTGTAATCTTTAAAACGCTTATGATATCTCTATAACCATTCAAGCAAGACATATACTGCCAACAGGATTTTCTTCATACAGCAGCTGTGAGCTTTCATATGAGTCTGTGCAGTTCTGTCTGTGTTACTTGAATGTTGAGATTTTTAGAAAAATATGAAAATTATTACAATACAAATAAACAGTATATGGAAAATATTAAATTTCTCTTTAGCTGCATTAGACAGAGATCAAATATCAATACAGCTGGTTTTGCTACTGTATATGCCTTAAGATATAATCTTCTGATACTTTGTCTGTAGCATGGTTTTGGAATTACTTATGCAAGTATGAAAAGCAATATTTGATGCCTAGAGGCATCAGTAGGAGGTAACTGCAGAAACGCCTGGAGGCACACTTGACTGTAATGAATAATGGACATCAACCAATAATGATACCCACAGCATTTAAAAAGCAAATTCTTAAAGGAATATTTCATGAAAAATATTAATGATACACCTATTCATATATGGTAATGCTGTTAAGATATTACAATATTAAATATATCCTAACATACACTTAAACATATCAGACTTAACATTCAAAAGCAACTTGTATAAAAATAAAAATAAATTCTTAGGAAATTCTGAAAACTTTGTTCTAACTTTGAGCCGCATCATTCCTAAAGTATTCATAATTAGAGCTTACTAACTGGTATCCTTTGCACTAGCAATGGAAATATTGTCATTAAGGCCAGGGGAAACAGAGGCATTAAAACTTAACTGCCAAACCAATTCTTTGAATTCAAGCAATCTGTCAATATTACCATCTCCAACACTCCTCACTACTTTACCAGTTACAAAAAATAAAACGTCTTAAATTAATTGCAATGTACATGGTATACATTAAGGACATTGGTAGACTTGTTCTTCTTAATATCATATAGGTGTTCTCTGATTCTTTTTTTTAACTTCCTATTGGTTTTACCAACATAAAATCGATTACATATTGTACAGGTTACAAGGTTAACCACCCAGGGGCATTCACAGTTACATCCGCCTGCACATACAATAGTCCTATCAACACCTTCCTCAGTTACATAAGGTCCTTCATGAATATATCTGCAATATCGACAACACACACAAACACTTATTTACTAGGTCTAGCTTCACCATAATTACTACCTGATTTACTTTCCAACAGATTTTTTTTTATCTACTTAAACTATAAACAATTGTTGGACACCCTCTGACTAACCTTTTCATATTGGAATTAAACACCAAATTCCAATTTTTCTTAATAGAGCCAACATATTTGTGTACATCATTATGAAAAGGAATTACAAATGATGTGCTGTTTGGTATTAAAACAGAATTATTGCCAACTAAGGTCCTTGATGGGGACCTCCCAACAATCTGGTCCACCTTTAACTTAAGGATTGGTGCAAATTTATCATGTCAACCTCTTAAAATTTCTTTCTTAACTTCTTCTAATAATGTTACTGGATAACCCCAATCCAAAAACAAGGTACATAAATAATCTAGTTCACCTTCAAAAACAGTATCTTTAGTAGTGATTCTAGGTAAAAGGACCATTTGACCTTTTACAATTCCCTTCTTTGGGTGTAAGGAATGACAACTAGTAAAATGAAAGTACGAGTTGGAAAACATATTTTTATGATAATTTGCTGAACAATAACAATTTAAAACTAAATCTTAATAAATCTTTAATAACTGTAAAATCCAGATAATTAATCCTACTTTAATCAATACAATAAGTAAACTTAAAAAAAATCAATGAATTCTTCCGATTTCACCAAAAATGCCTGCCACTGTTCAACAGAAAGGAAAGATAAATCTATTAAAAATCTGTTAGAAAGTAAGCCTGGCTTACAAAGCATCTTCTGATCAAGACTTAATATGTCTGTTGCACAGTCAGAAAACAAATAGCTTCAGAAACACTTGAGCTAGAGACTTCTATCATGACCTCAACATTAATAACACACATTGTTGAGACAGGTATGTGTCTCAGAGGCTTTCCCTTCTATGAAAAAGACTTCTCATTCATGTGAAACAAAGTCCTTTTCTACCCTTATTCAAGTGCAACCTGAAGAGGTGGATGGAGAATCATAAATTTACCGGGTCTGGCATCTTTGTCTCTGTTAGAAAGAGGTAGCTTGTAAAGGCTCATCGGCTTACACCCAAGTTTTATATACCCTCATCAAAACCTATATGATCCAAACCAGCCTATTAAATTTGGGTAGCACGTCTAGACTTAAAAAGGCACTTTAGGGTTGTTAGCCTAGTAATCACTATTAATCTATGATCCAATGTTGAGAGCAAGGTCTCCATGGGTGGTCTTCCTGGATTTCTGTACATAATTGGCCCTGCCATGCCTTTCTATGGTAGGAAAATCTGAAGGGAGTTGGTTATCTTAATAGGCTTGTTCACTTCCTCTGCCAAGAAGTTTGATGTCATGGTCCCATTAAGGCCTGCAGGCAGTCAAAATGTTCCTCCTTTAGGAATATGTTAATTCCTGCCACTCTATGTTCATTGAACATAGTGTAAATTGTAATTGACAGGGAATATCTGTGTTATTGCAGTGTATGTCATGCATCACACACTGATAAAGGATATAGTGGCAGAAAATTCATATGATGCATTTACAAGTTAGCCTTCTGTTGCTGTGCAAAGTAAGTCAGATACATAAAAAGGAATACTATTCACCTACATATATAGCTGTTTAAACCTGTGCATAGGTTCATAGGTTCATACTAGGCTATCTGCCCTAGGGCATTTATAAGCCTAGCCAGAATGTGTTTGGCTTTCGCCACCCATTTTAAATTTATTTTGCTATGCCCTTTTTCGAGGTTAGTATACTGTGCCTCTGTCTAACAGTGACACAGAAGTGATACCCGGGGTAAACCTATGATCTCCCGTCCACTCATCAAGATTCCTCTTGAAGAGAGTCAATGAGGGACTCTGCCTAACCTGGACTGGGATTTTATTCCAGAGTGAAGGGAGCCTCTGGGTTATGAATCTGTCCCTCCAGCATGTCCTATTTATTTCAGTGCTGAGGTTCAAGTCTCTCGAGCGCGTAGCTCGATGGGATTTGGATTTTCTGAGGTGCAGCATGTCCATTAATTTCGGGTTGGACATGGCTTTATACATCAGGCACAGATCACCTCTGAACAGGCAGTATGCCACTGAGTAGAGCTGGAGTTTCTTTAACCGGGCAGCATATGGCATCTGTTTGAGCCCTTTGATCCTCTTGGTGAGGTACTTTTGGGGTCTTTCCAGTTGCTGCAGGTGTCTGGTAAGGTACATCCCAAAATGGGCATTGTACTCAATTATGGGCCTGATGAGGGATGAGTAAAGAGGCACGATGACCTCCCCTGATCTAGATGTGAATCCCTTCATGATTAGGTGGGCTATATAAAATGTTTTTCTAACCACTTTGGCCACGTGGTTGTCAAATGAGAGATTGCTGTCAACTTGGGTCCCCAGGTCCCTAATTACTTCTTCTGTACTTAATGGATTACCACCTATGTGGTAATTTGTGGGCACTTTGTTTTGCCAAAGGGGATGACTATACACTTTTGGCATTTAGCTTGAGGCCATGGCTCTGGCACCAGTTATCTGTTTCTATGAGGCCCTTTTGGAGGATGCTTGTGTCAGCTGGAGAGTCGATTATGGTGCCCAGTTTGCAGTCATCTGCGAACTTGGTCAGCCACAGTCCTTCCGTGTTGGCCTGTACCTCCGAGAAATATATACCGAACAAGAGAGGTCCCAGGACTGAGCCTTGTGGGACACCACTTGTAACTGGTTTAGAGTATGACATGGCTCCAGCAATTCTAACCATGTGGGTTCTGTCCTTGAGCCAGTTTGCAATCCATCTAGTGACTTAGGGGTTTATATTTAAGCTGGTGAGCTTATCTATAATGCCTGAGTGGGGTATTGTATCGAAGGCTTTTGCGAGGTCCAGGTAGGCTCTGTGGACCACCTTCCCCTCGTCAATGGCCTTGGTGACTGTTTCAAAGAAATCAACCAGGTTTAAGAGGCAGGATCTGCCCTTAACAAAGCCGAACTGGGTAGGATCCAGTGTCTGTAGGTCCCCAATATCTTTATTTATGAGGTCCATGATGATCCTTTCCAGAGCTTTGCAGACCAAGCTAGTCAGGCTTATGGGGCGATAGTTTCCAGGATCCGTTGAGGCACCACCTTTATGGAGAGGGACCACTGTTGCTGTATGTCACTCTTTGGGCACATATCCTGTAGTAAGGCTGAGATTGAACAGTAGTTTTATGTTTGGGTTTAGCTCTTCTTGGAGTTCATGTAGCAGCCGGGACACCGTCTGGTCCCATTGATGCTGTGTTTTTGCTTTGGAGAGGGCTCTTACCTGAGCATCTGAGATGTCAGGGGGGCAGCACTCTGCTGGGATAGATATTTGCCCTTTTGGTGGGGGGGGTGAGAAGTTTGTGCTGAACCTGTCAGCTAGGATGTTGGCAATGTCTGTGGGTTCGGTGTATTTTTTGTCATTTTGGACTAATTCTGAGCATATCTGGGAATTACCACCCAGGTTCCTAACATAACTAAAGAAAGCCTTGTGATTATCCTTAGTGTTCTGTGCAATTTTTCTCTCGAAGCTGGCCTTAGACAATTTTATGAGTGCCCGTAGTCATGCCTTCCCTTTTTGGGATTTTGCTCTATCATTTAGTAGCTTCCTCCTTCTATTATATAGTTTGTTTATGGCTGGGGTCCACCAGACAGGACGTCTGCCTTTGGAGGATTGGGTCTTGGTTTTATTTGGGATCGCATGATCCATGCATTCCTGAAGGTGTTCATAGAATGCATTTATAAAGGATTCTGCGGTCTGGGCCATATTTTCCACAGGCCCAGGGGCTTTGAAGGATTCCACCTCAGTTTTGAGGAGTGTGAAATTTGCTTTAGAGAAGTTTTTCACTGTGGTTTTCTGGGCAGGGGTGGGGTCGGGATGTGAATATCCAGTGAGATTAGTTTATGGTCTGATCTTACCAGTGAGGGATACACTTCTGGTCTGGAGCATAGAGTCCCCATGTTGGTGATGATCAGGTCCAGTATGTTTTCCCCTCTTGTGGGAGTGGTAACAAGTTGTTCCATAGCATTTGAGTTTATAAATTCTAGGAACCTTTGGGCTAGGGTGTTGGAGCTAGAGTAATGCTCCCAGTCTATGTTTGGGTAGTTGAAGTCGCCCAATATAATGGTGTTTGGAGAGACCTTCATATTTTCCAGTGTTCTCAGGAAGGCCGAGTGGGGTTCCTGGGTTTGGGAGGGTGGTCTGTAGCAGGCTATAAACTGGAAGGCAGTTTTACCCACTGTTAGTTGCACATGGATAGTCTCTGATGCTTCGTGCTTTGCCACCAACCTGGAGGTGTGGGTATCTTTGATGAATATCGATACTCCCCTCCTTTTGTGGTTCGGTCCAAGTTTTGGGGCGAAAAGCATGGTATGAGGTATAACCTGGTAGTGCTGGGGTGCTCTCAGGAGCCCTGAACCAGGTTTCTGTTACTGCACAGATATCAATGTTCTCCATGCTAAGGAGAGTTTCGAGTGCGTGCATCTTGAGGTTTAGACTTCTGGCGTTGAGTAGCATTACTCTTAGTTTCTTATCCCATGTGATACCTATGGAGGTGGGTTTGTCTTTTGAGCCTTGCCTAAAAAAGGCACTATGTGTGTAGCAAGAGCCTTTGCCAATATCCGAAAGCCCAGGGGTGACAGGTGCAAGCCGTCCCTAGTGAAGCATCGTGGCTTGTCGAGCATATCATCCCAAGCTGACAGGCAATGGATCCCCTTTGAATGACACCAGTACTTAAGCCAATTGTTGAAATTGATCATCTTGTCTTCATATTGTGGCATCATTCTTGGTGAGGGTAAGATGCTACTCAAGGTCAGGGTCATACCGGCCTGGGCTACATGCTCAGAGAGCTCCTCTATGTCTCTTTTCATGTAGTCCAGGGAGGTATGTCTCAGGTCATTCACACCAGCATGGACAATGACTGAGTCATATTTATACTTGCCTTGGAGTGACCTGAGTGCTTGTGTTATGTGGCGGATCCTAGCGCCCAACAGGCTTCTCACAGTGACCCTCTCCTTGTTCAGCCTGGTGAGTGGGACGTCAGTGTGATATGTTGATCTTTAGCATAAAAGTGTAACACTGAGTATGCTGAGCTACATTCAGGTAAGTGCAGTTTTAATGAGTAGCTGTTTTAGTGTTTTATTCTTCACTATTTGTAGAAACTCTATTGGCTTTCATAATGTGTGACCAGGCAAAACACTATGAATACATATGCTGACCAGTATATCAGTAGCCACTGGTTACCTTAGATACCTGAAGACATTCTTAAAGCATTACCACATGTTTGAAAGAGAGTGGCTATGAAGGCCATACTTTTGCCTGTTGCTTCTAGTATATGTGGGAGAAAAAACAGACACGAATCTTTTAACTCCCACACTACTTATGTCATTATTTGATGTGTAATCTAGCCTGCAGCATGGGGTTTGACTCCCAGCACTGGTACCAGTTAGCAAAAATTGGACTTAAAGTATATAATAAATGTGCAGTACATCCTTTGGTCATAGCTAGCACCTGCTACACCAACATAACCGCTACAGTACTCAGATACAGATGAGACTTATAATTGCAGTCTTCCCACAAAGTCAGTCTCCACAAACTGAGCCTAATGACTTTTAGTGCAACCTTACTAACAGTAATCGAAATGTGTCCAGAATTATCTTGTGTGTGTAGACACACACGCACGCATGCACAGACGCACACACACACACACACACACACACACACACACACACACACACACACACACACACACACACACACACACACACACACACACACACACACGCACACACACACACACACACACACACACACACACACACACACACACACACACACACACACACACACTTGCATGATATTCTTCAGCAAAGGTGACGATAAATGGTGACTGTTCCACACCAACACTCTCCTTTCCAAATTTTAAGGTATGCTACCACCAATTAGTCAAAATTAACAAAACAAGGTCACACCCAGGTGCATCAGCCACAGGCATTCAAAGTTAAAAAAAAATATATTTACTTGAAATAAATAAGACTTTCTTTTGCAAGGAAATTTGCAAACAGTAATAAATGTGTGCAAGAAATTGAAAATAAAATGTTAAGAAAACAGAATGGACAGATATGTCTTTGTAGTACATACATAAAAACTGCCTGCTTCTGACCAAATGATATACTGTGATCATCATCTTACTGGTACTGGCCTCCAATTACAAATTAGAATTTGCAAGTCCTTACATGATAAATGCATAATTTGAGATCAGCCTTTTGTTACTGTTACATTTTGAGGTAACAGTCAATGTATAAGCCCACAAACAATATTTCCTTTGGTTTTAGTTTGAATTTTTGAAAATGCCATTCCTGTTTTCACAGTTCCATACTTCTATGGGTGGGAGAGTCTCAGTACTCTACTGCCCAAAAAAGCATTATGTTGTAACCTAGCCAGAACCTTCAAATAAAAGACTGTACAATAGTCCAAGCTGTCAGGCAGCAAGGCTTAGTTTCAGTTGTTTTCCTTCCCCTTGCTGCTTAGTGCTTTCCAGCCATCCCAGTGTCCCCCAGTGGCCCCCAGCCATCTCTGGATCTACCTGCTCCTCCTTCCTCCCTTTGACTTTTTTCACAGTGAGCTGGACCTGGCATGGTTCTTAAGGGGGTCCAGGGAGTGGTGCCAGCAACTGTTTCTTATGCTGGTGGGATTATGTTATGACCTGCACTTGTTTCTCTGCCTCCTCTCCTACATTTCTTTACAATGTCCAAAGCCAATAACCCCATGTGGACCATAACTCCACTCAGGAAGCATGTGCAATGAATGCCCTACCCTTTGGATGGGACACTTATTCCTGTTAGCCAGTGCTTCAGATGCCTGAGATGCTAATCAAACCTGTGTCACCCAGACCATAGGTAGGGCTTTATCCCTCATGGTCATGGCACTGGATAGACTTAATGCCATCTTCAATCTGCAGTATATCTTAAAGTGGCAAATGCAGTTATATACCAGTTTATACATTGTCATTTCTTTTTTACACCTTTGCTAAAAATGCAAATATAATGCAATATTCTTTCACTTTTAACTTAGTTCCAGGCACCTTTAGTACACTTCTTCTGTATTTTTCTTTAAAAGGAAAGTAACGTTCTCAGATTATTACAGAGCTTCTCAAAAAAAAAAAAAATAAAAAATAAAACTACAAGGTAGAAGATATTCTTATGCAGGTCAGTTGTATGAATAATTGCATTTAATTTTAAACAAGGTTTTTGATCCAGGATTTACATATTAATTCAAAAGTATGTTTTTCTGGGAAGCAAAGCCCACTAACATACAGAAAGCCTCTACACTAAAGAGACATCCCCCTTTGCACCCCTTCAACAACTTCTAGGTTTTTGCACCTTATGTTAAGAGAGATTCATCACAAGCAAATATCTTTAACCATGTGGAGCTTTGGATAGTAATGCATTGCCACCCATCTGTTTGCTACATAAAGTGATGAAACCCACTTTGAATAACATATTTATAGTATTTATAAGGAAATCAATGATATAATATCAGTCCTACTAATGTGGTGGCCAAAATGTGTATTTCTCAGTTATTACTACTCATCTCAAAGTATAGTCATTCACATTATGTAATACTGCAAAAGTCTTTACCTCTGGATTAATATTTTTTGGTAACACTTTGTAGTTTGTTTTGCATTCCTTGTGTGACTGCATTTTATATACATATATATATATATATATATATATATATATATATATATATATATAATACATGCTACATGGTTTGTTGTTGTTTACACACAGTTCACTGATGAGATTTATTTGATGATACTGACAGTCTGTACATTTTTATTATTTAACATATATAGTTTGAATAGATTTCGGATGATATGTTGCTTTATCATGCTTCACACAAAAATGAAAATGTTGGCAAATGAAATAATCATATTTAACCCCCCAAAATGACAGAGACAAGTATTTCTGTTGTTGGTATACTCAATCTGCATTCCGCCCCCACAGCTTTAGGTATATTAGATCTGTAATTGCCCAGCTTCTGAAGTTCTGATTTTTTGTCTGATTAGATTTAATCATCTTGTACTGTTTGATTCCAGAAAGCAATGCCAGTATTTTGCCTCAAAGAGAGCATAGGTAAGAAATAGAGTTGCAGCTGAGCCAAAAAGCTAGGGTCATGTTTCATGGGATGGGCACCACAGGAAAGGCATGGCAAAGAAAAGATAACTTAAGAAGTTGCAGCTTGATGAAATAATCAAAAGTTATACTATACGATAGAGGTTGGGCAAATAGATTTAGGAACAATGTGAATTTTATATCAGTTCACCAATGCCCACTTCATTGAAGATCAAACTTACTGAAAGCAGAACAATTATATCACTTGTTTAATGTAACCATTTTTATTTTGGGACAACTGTTTGCCCCTTATGCGGGGGCTTTGCTCCCTGCTCCCTGGAAGTATTATAATCAACTCTAAGATTACTGCAGATTGAAGAAATGTATAAATCCTGACCACATTACTGTACTTCACTGAGAGCCCTTTTCAGTCAGTCAGTACAGTCACATGGTCTTTATCTGACCACTTGACTGTCATACAACTGGTAGGCTGTGAAAGGCACAGGAGACGGAATGGAAACGGGGAAATGCACAAAACAATGGGTATACATTCCTAAGGGTTATGGTGAGATGTCTATGCTACACTCTTGAATATTTTCAAAAAATATATAGTGGCTAAGAGTTTCTTCTGCATTTTCTATTTTTTTCTGCATTCTTTAACAACCATCTTCATTTGTCTGCACCCCCGTTCTTGTCTGTATGTTTTTTTAGGCATTATGCCTGATTTATTAGCAAATTATGCTGTTTAACATCCTAACTGTTCCTTGTCTGCGATGACATAGTATGATATCCTGAGTTGTGGCTCATGATATCATACTTGTTGTGTTACGTGATTTGCAACAATGTCTTCAGTGTATGCCGCAACACAATATGTGACACAAACTTTTATTCTCTGTATTTACAGTAGGATCTATTTACTTATATAAAGCAGACCGAGGCATTTATGTGACTGCATATCTGCATGACTGCATTTAATCATTTGAACATTGAATACTCTGTAGCTTTGTAGTTATTTTAATGACTCCTAAAGATGGTTTATTATGCTGACAGGAATGTATCCCAAGTTTACTTGCAATGATACAAGAATGTGACTGATCATGTTTGTTTGTTGGAGTTATGTATTTTTTATTGAGTCTAAGGGGACTGACAGACCATTCCTTTGAGCTTTACCAACTCCTTGAATTTAGGCTACATTGAAGGATGATATATAATAAAATGGGCTGTCGGGTATAACGGTTCCTGCAAGGGGGTTACAGAAGAGCATTTTTCCAAGTTTACTTGACACAGATAAATACATTTTAATGTCAAAATTCAAGTAAACTGTCCATCAATATAGTTTGGTTCTATGACTCCCTTCAATAATTGGAAAAGTGTCTTGCCATATGAGCTGTATGTGTCAGGTGCTGTTAGTCATTGAAACAGTTACATAATATGATAGTGTTCAACATGGTATTAAATCTCTGACAAAGGAGGCCATACAAGAACACTTTGGGACTCATTACATTACAAGGCTCTGTTTCATGCGAGTATTGTCTTTCACTGCTGTACTATGTCCAGTGAGAATGCAGACTCATGTATACGTAATACTACTGCCAGGGTTACAATGTTATACTTTGACACTTGCTGCACTCAGTCCAGTAAGCTGATTGTATATCACATCTGTATTGTGTTGTTCACCTAAGTGATGTAAAATGCTGTTATTACATGATACGATGTCTGCTACTCATGTGTCTTGTAGCCTGCACTTTTTGTTGTATGTAACTTTGTCAGATATACTGCTAGCCTGTTTTGCACATTAGATAGGATTACATCTTACTGATACAAAATGGACATATTAAACAATATGAGCAACAACAACAGCAAAATAATGACGGGTGGCATGATGCCAGGGTAATCCTAAGGGCTAGGCTTGTAAAGGCTCCAGTGCCATTAGCCTGGTACACACCTATGAACCTATATAAGCTATGCAGACCATCCCAAATCCTTGTCCCTCTTCTCGTTATCATACAGGATGCTAGGAGTCAACCTCTGCCTTATGTATACAGTCTCATTTGGGGATGTAAACATGAAAACTGTCATGACAAGTGTTTTTTTTTGTCTCTTAACTGCAAAGCATTGACATTTTTCTGAGTTGCAAATAACTTACTTTTTATGCATATTAATACATATGGATGGATGCTTATTAGATATTATTACACAGATATATATTTATATTTATAGTGTTATAATTAGATAATGCTTATGGTTAGATAGTGTGCTTTTTCTTGTATCTATCTAGTTAGCTCTTTTTACTTATCTACCTATCTGTATGATTTTAATTTTTGTCACAGATCTGATGAAGGCTTTAATGCATTAGTTAGCCAAAAGTGATTTTAGTTAAAAGTCAGTCTATGTATATGTATGTTATGGTTTTCTTAATACTGATTTTGGAATGTGGGTTGCAAATAGATAGGTATTGTTTTCCTTAACTAGGATTTAGTTTGATCTAATCAGTAGTAGTTTGTGGGGATGGGTACTTTCTGTTCTTAAATGCACTTTTACATTTATATTGTTTGCCTGGAATATGCTTTTTTTAAGACTAAACAATACATATTTTTTGCCCACCTACTTCTAAGTGTATAAAAGCTGATATGTTTAACATTGTGAAGTATTTCTGATTTTTTGTTAGTGAGGGTTGGCTTGTTTGTGATGAATAAAGGCTTGTTGCTTTGGAACACTACCTGGGTTTCATGACTTTTGGAAATTATTGTGACTGAGCTCATCAATGAAGTTTTAAGACTACTAATTTTTCTGTTTTTTTTCATTTTTTCCAGTCTTAAAAAAATCTATCAGTTATATATTTGCAAGTCCAGTGGTTGAGTGAACACTTGCTCAAGGGATCTCAATCTTCTTTGCAACATAAATCGAACATGTTGGAGGAATACATATGTATGACACATAATGCTGCTTCTATGGGATCATCCTCCTTATCACATAATGCAAAGTACTTGCCTTATTCTGTTCAAATGTAATTTGGACGCATGGATGGGAAATTGCAAATTCACTTCCAGTTTAGCACCCATGCCACTCATGGATAGGATAACAAGCACATGTCCCAACATTTCCTTGTTCTGTCTGCCTCTGTGTTAATTATTTGCAACATATAAGGGCTAAAAGGTACTATGGGAATGTAAGGCAAGGCTTCTTAACATTCTCACAGATAAACAGCATAAGAGATACCTATAAACTTATAAGTGGAGGTGGTGGCAACCATTATATTCAGAATAGTAACATAATCAACAGCATGTTTGCCATATGTACAAATGAAAAAAAACGTCTGCAGTATTTGCTACATAACTTACTGTCTGAACAATCTCCACTAAGGTCAAGGCAGTGTGATCTAATACTCACCAGAGAGTTCCTTTTCTATGTTCAAATATCCACATTACTGCAGTTTTCAACATGAACTTCATTAATATGTATCACTCTGTACTTTTAAGCAATTAAATATCATCTAGTCAGCAGGGGTCTGCAACCTTCACTATCAAAAGAGCCATTTTTGGCCCCTCTCCCACCAAATAAAGTTCATTGGGAGCCACAAAATCTATATGCCCCCTAAAATGAAGATAACACAGCATATAACATTTTATATATAGTTATTATACTAAATATAAAATAATTAAATTTAGAAGAGCAATATTTAAAATCCATCCCTAGTTTTGCTCCTTTGTCGGGATTGCTCGATCTACCTGATTTGCCACTGGAGATGACAGTGCTTCTTGCCACTTGAGAGCACAGTGTTTCTTTGTCCATGGATTATCCCTGTGGTTTTTTAATTTTTAGCCTGCTACATATTATAAAGTTCCAAAATTTAGACTGAGTACTGGAAAACATTAGATTTCATGTAATTTTGCATTTTTAATGCAAATACTTCCAAATATTCACACATATGGTTTCATCATAATTTAGATGCACAAAGATGAAAATATGAATCCACAAACATCTTAGCTTCAGAAATGACACACCTGGGTTTAATAGAACCTATTTAATAGTAAATGTATAAAACAAAAAAAGAGGTCTGACATGTATCAGTTTCGGCCCAACACGATTTTTATTATAGTGCCAATAACATGACATCATCCAATTAATTTTTTAAACAAGTAGCTCATCTAATATAGATAGTTCGTAAATAATCACATATGCACTAAAGATAAACAAGAAATATTAAAATGTTGTTCAGTTACCTCCCAGTGATGATGTATAATTCACCTTATAGTAACATTTAATTTTATTTTTACATTTGTTTACCGGGAAAGTCCGATTGGACACAAGTCCTTTTTCACCGGAGGCCCGGGGAGAAATTCTCCACGTATTACAAAGACAAGATTTAACATAGTACAATGCTGTAGTTTCAGCAGATTGACATATTCATATACAAGAAGCCATCTATGATACAAAATTTAAGTAATAACACAAGATACGGAAAAATAGATATATTTAGAATGATTATAGGAAAAAAGACGAAAGACACAAACAAACAAACAAATAAGAAAACTAATTTAAGCAGTTTTGTTATTGAAAATCAATTCAGCGATAACATGAAATAAAGAGGAAAAGCTTAAGTATAGAAGGAAGATTAGGATATGAAGTATGAAGAAATAGACTATTTAATAAAAAAATTGTAGTTTAAACCTGCTGTAAATTAAAATCCCAATTTAATAATCCAATTTGTTTCATATTTGGAAAGAAAATCAAGCTAACTAAACGTATTTGGGATTGCAAATATTAGCTTGTCAATTCCAATAAAAAACAAACAATCCCTAGGGATGTTTCATTATATGCTAAACTAAGGCATTAGACTCCTTTTTACATCTAATATCACTAAACTGTTCTTAGACATGAACCATAAACTGGTATGAAGTCTTCCCAGCATAAAAAACAGTACAAGTGCAAATAACTAACTAAATAATCCACTCAGTATCATGAATAATTAATTTTCAAATGTCAGATACTCTAGTAATATTAACAGAAGTTAAACTTTTGTTTTTGAAAATAACCTTACAAGTTGTATAGTGGCCACAAGGGCAACAGCTTAACAGGGCTGTGCCCATCATAGTTTTTTGACCAATTAATTTAACCTTATCTCATTTTTTTATGCTAAGTCTTTCAACAATGGTTTGGCCAATCCTAAACACAAATTGACACTGTGATGGTATACTATCTGGAATTTCCTTATCTAATATACAAAAACTTCTCCTTTTAATTCTACTTTCCCTGGATCCCCACCAAGCCAAGTTCGATCAATTGGCCTGCAGTGCTCTTTAACAGAACCAGGCAACCTTGGAGTGTTATTTTCAAAATATACAAAAAGTATATTTTATCCTCCAGACAAAATTAATTGCTAGCCCTTGTTTAATTTCTATTTTTAAGTAAAGCACTCCATCACAGGTGTTAGTTTGCCCCTCCCCATACTGTACTTCCTAACAGCAGTCTCCCTTTGCAAGCTGTTTCAACTATTTGAAAGCCCTGTTGTTTTTCTAGTATTACTAAACACGTTCTCCTATAACTTGTGGTCTTTCTAAATCCCACATACTCCTGGTTACAAGTGTTTATTTTATGTCAGAAGAAAGGTATGCAAAACAAGTAAGTCCAGAGTGCCTACTGATTTTCTTATTGTTTCAGAACATTATCTGTCCCCCCATTCTGTACTTCTAACTGCAATCTGTCTTTAGATGCTGTAGTATGTGTATGCTCTGCTGTTTCTCTACTTCTACTAAACCTTTTCTCTTATAAATTCTTGTCTTCCTAATTTCCACATAACTCCTTGGTAAAATTGACTTATTTTATTTCAATAAGACAGATATGCAAAACAAGCAAGTCAGAGTACCGACTGCCTTTTCTTATTGTTTCTGTAGACTTGCATATCTGTGAAATCAGGGCCAGCCCTTTTCATCATACTATTGCTATCCACCACTTTTCTGCTCTATTCTGATCTTCCCCCTCCCCACAAAAACAATTGCAGCCTAATCAGGGCTAGCCCTTTTCGTTACACTATTGGTTATCCACCACATTTTCTGGTCTATTCTGTCCTCCCCTCCCCCACATGACCTATTACAGCCTAACATAGCTTACTTAAGCTACAGGAGCCATTTTTAAAATCCTCTTGGTGTAGCTGCTTGTCTCCTTGGATGGAGTGCTCATACCTAAGGTTATTTTTCATATTTGTTTTTTTTTCATTTGTAAAATGTATTGATGTTGATTTACACCATTGTAAAGTGTAATGAAGCTAGACATGTATTTTTATGGGAGACAGTATTTTCAGTAACACTGTGTGCTTGAAACTGTTTACTTAGCCATTGTATTAGTAGGCTCAGATACTGTAGAGCAGGAGTGGGCAAACTTTTTGATTCGTGGGCCACATTGAGTTCTAACATTTGACAAAGGGGCCGGAACAGGAGCAGATAGATGGCATGCTTTGAAAACATCACCTCATTGGGGGAAAAATACATATCTTGGGATATGGAGAAAACATGTGCTTTAATTTCCAATGAAAATGAAGAAAAGCATTACAATAAAATCTCTGACTTCGAAATGAGTCTTTAAACACTGAAAATCAAATAAATGACCATTTTATTTTAAAGCACTGAAAGTTCTGTTATCCTTCAGGATATCACCATCACTCTCCTCCTGACTGTCTTTTTTTTCAAAAACGGTAGGAGATGCAGATGTACTTGTCCTGTTCCTTTTATTCAATTTGTTTCCCTGGTGCCAAAAGTCAACAACGACCAGTACAAGGACGAAACAGTTGCAGCAAGTCAGTCTGTGAAGCTTTATATTTGATCTGTGCACACTGTTTATTTTACGTATCACGGAGACACACACATTTTAATGGGAGCAGTGTTGTTGGTCTCCTTTTTTAGCCAGCGCATCAAAGTCTGGTGTTAGTTTTGTTGTGGCGATTCTCAGGATGGATCTGAGGTGTAGGTCTGTTAACTTGGATCTGTGGCTGGCTTTGTTGATGATCATGACGCTGAAGGTCTGTTCACACACGAAGGTAGAGCCGAACAAAGCCAACATCATCTGCGCTTTTAGATTTGGAAACGGCATCATTGAGTGAAGCATAGAAGTCATTTAGTTTCAGAGAGCTGAACTTCTCTTTTAAGGCAGGGTCGGACTGAAGGTCGATCAGTTCAAGCTGAAGCTCCTCTGGAGCTGTTTCGGGGTCTTGTGACAGAGGAAAGGCCACCAATTGAAGTGACTTGTCAATTTTGTCGAAATCCAAAAACCGACGGCAGAATTCTCCGTGAAGTGCATCCAGTGACTTACTGTATTTCTTTACTTTTGCTCCGGCCTCTTTCAGCGTGGCTAGTCTAGGAAAATGAGTGAATGACTTGTTCAAAATCTGCCTGGAGAATAAAGCCAGCTTGGATTTGAAGGCTTTCACGTTTGTGTACATGTCATGCACAAACTGCTCCTTCCCCTGCAGTTTCACGTTGAGCTCATTCAAGTCTGAAAATACGTCCGTAGCAAACGCAAAGTCACACATCCAGCTCTTGTTGCTCAGCTCAGGAAATTCATCAGTCTTCCCCTGCTGCTCCAAAAACACGCCAATCTCCTCTTTGAGCTCCCACACTCGTTGAAACTCTTTGCCCAAACTCAACCAGCGGACACGGGAGTGATAAAGCAGGTCCTGGTGATCCGCATCAGTTTCCTCCAGGAACGCAATGAACTGATGGTGCTGAAGTTCCCGTGCGCATATGAAGTTGACGAGATTCACCACAGGATTCACAACATGATTCAGCTGTAACACCAATTTACATAGAGATTCCTGGTGGATGATGCAGTGGAGGAAAATGACATCCTGGTCAGGGTTTTCATCTTTCACTTTATTCTGGATTCTCCTCAGCAGGCCAACGTTTTTTCCCATTAAATTCGGAGATCCATCTGTGGTGACGTTAACAAGCTTACTCCAGGGAAGCTTCATGTTTTCGATGGCAGCAGACACCCGTTCAAACAAGTCCTCTCCCCGTGTTTGTCCTTTCAGAGACTCCATTGTCAAAAACTCCTCCGTTATTTCAAATGTTTCGTTGATTCCTCGGATAAAAATGAGGAGCTCAGCAGTGTCTTTGACATCGTTGCTTTCATCCAGTGCTAAAGAATAAAAAGTGAATGACTTCGCCTTTTTGTTTAATCTGCTGGTGATATCTTCATCTATTAGTTCCACACGGCGAGTCACTGTCCGCTGTGTTTTCTCAAATTTGTCTTTGGTCTCCGGGCACAAAATACCTGCTGTCTCTACCATACATTCTTTTAAAAACTCGCCCTCAGACAGTGGTTTGCTGGCCTTTGCTATTTTGAATGAAAGCATAAAACTGGCCTTGGTACTTGACTCTTGAATGGCAGTTTGACGGTGAAAAAAACTTTGCTGAGCCTTCAAATTAGCTGCCACCTTCTCAGCAGCAGCTTCCCGTTCTTTTGTTGAGAGCTTGCTAGCATAATTAGCGTGCTTTGTGGCAAAGTGACGGCTAATATTATACTCTTTAAGAACCGCCACAGTTTCTTGGCATATCAGGCAAACAGCAGATGATCGGTGTTCAGTGAAAAATATTTAGTTGTCCACTCCTTATTGAACACTCGACATTCTCTGTCCACTTTCCTTTTCTTGGGTCCGCTCATCTTCATAGAGGGGCAGTGGGTCAAAGGGTAAAGTGCAAACGTGGAGTAATAGGCCTACGCTTCACCTCAACAAAGCCAATATATCTAGAGTGCGCCATCTAGTGAGGAAACATCAGAATTGCAGGGGAAATAAAACATTAACAAGATTAATTTATTAAATTTTTTCAAGTTTGGTAATCAAAGCATGTGGCCCGTTTGCCCATGCCTGCTGTAGAGTATAGACTTGTTAGAGCTTTACTTGTGTAGAGCATTTATTGTTAGAATATTATTTCTTTGCTGCTTACTTTATTGCATTTTTTAGAAATGCCTAGTTATTAGTGTGTACGTTTGCTCACCAATTGGTTTAGAATATGTTATATCACTTAATTGGTATCAGTATTCCTATATATTTGCAACTGCATTAATCTGTTGAATGTGATAACTGACAACCTGTCTTATTTTTCACATTATCATAAACTGAGGTATTTATCTGTGTATGGATTACCTAGTTTTTCTTTTCTTTCCACTCCCCTGTTATAGGTTCATAGGTTCATAGGTAGATACTAGGCTATCTGCCCTAGGGCATTTATAAGCCTAGCCAGAGTGTATTTGGCTTCCGCCTCCCTATTAGATTAGCCTACTGTGCCTCTGTAAAGTAGGTCACAGAAGGTACCCTTTTAAGATTAGTTTACTGTGCCTCTGTCTAGCAGGGACACAGGAGAGATCCCAGGGGTGAATTTGCGATTTCCTATCCACGCGTCCAAATTTTGCTTGAAGAGGGTCAGCGAGGGGCTATGTATAGGTTCATAGTTATCAGCTTTGTTTTTTTGCATTTTATTCTTAACAGTTGCTGTATTTTGTATTAATATTGATTATTTTTCTTCCCAGCTTCTCCTTTTAATTCTACTTTCCCTGGATCCCCACCAAGCGAAGTTCGATCCATTGGCCTGCGGTGCTCTTTAACAGAACCAGGCAACCTTGGAATGAGTGTTGTTTTCAAAATATACAAAAAGCATGTTTTATCCTCCAGACAAAAATAATTGCCAGCCTTGTTTAATTTCTATTTTTAAGTAAAGCACTCCATCATGGATGTTAGTTTGCCCCTCCCCATACTGTACTTCCTAACAGCAGTCTCCCTTTGCAAGCTATTTCAACTATTTGAAAGCCCTGCAGTTTTTCTAGTATTACTAAACCCTTTCTCCTATAATTTGTGGTCTTTCTAAATCCCACATACTCCTGGTTACAAGTGTTTATTTTATTTCAAAAGAAAGGTATGCAAAACAAGTAAGTCCAAAGTACCTACTGATTTTCTTATTGTTTCAGAACATTAGCTGCCCCCCCGCCATTCTGTACTTCTAACTGCAATCTGTCTTTAGATGCTGTACTAGTTGTATGCTCTGCTGTTTCTCTACTTCTACTAAACCTTTTCTCTTATAAATTCTTGTCTTCCTAATTTCCACATAACTCCTTGGTAAAATTGGCTTATTTTATTTCAGTAAGACAGGTATGTAAAACAAGCAAGTCAGAGTACCTACTGCATTTTCTTATTGTTTCTGTAGACTTGCATATCTGTGAAATCAGGGCCAGCCCTTTTCATCATACTATTGCTATCCACCACTTTTCTGGTCTATTCTGATCCTCCCCCTCCTCACAAGAACAATTGCAGCCTAATCAGGGCCAGCCCGTTTCATTATAACCTATAAACCTACTGATAGTCTTCCTTCATCTGTTGCCCGCTATGCTCCCCTCTCTTCCCCCAATTCCCACCCACCCCTGTGGTCCTACCTTTATTACAAACAGTAACCCCTCCCACCTTTCAACCTATAACATCACCACACCTATACTTCCTCCTACATCTTCTTACTACTATCCCCCCTACTCACCTAATATGTACAAGCACACCATACCTATACTCATTGCATACACACTCCTTGCATACATCACATCTTACCAAACCTCCACCATTTCTGCACTCAACCACTACCACTGTACCACCACACAAACCACCACTCATATCCCACCTCTACTCTACTAGTCTCTCATCAGGTCAACAAGCTTCCTAATACACCCTCTATATAGATTACAGACCACAATACCTAAACTAAAAACAACCCCACAACCTAACATAACCCTACCACCATACCTATTGCCCACAGAACATAATAAAAAACTTCCCTTATAAGCAAGTATATGCAGAAATTGATAAAACTAATAATCTTATCCATATCCAACCTAGCTCTCAGTGGAGACATCCATCGTAATCCTGGTCCCTCTATCTCCAACCCCTCTTCTCATAATCAGACTACAAACCACATCTCCCAAATCACAGCCAATAGAAAGCCAACTGACCTCCTTCTGATAAGCCTAAATATCAGAAGTATATGCAACAAGGTGCATTAATTCCATGCCACCATAGACTTCTATTCCCATGATGTAGTGATCTTACAGAAACACGGTTAAAACCACACATTACTAATGAGCAAATCCTCCCTACTGGTTACAATATACTAAGAGTAGACCGACTAAACAAAAAAGGAGGTGGTATAGCTATAATATTTAAGCAGCATCTAGACATACAGATCTTAAAGTTAGCAGCTCCCCAAATAGGTAAGGAAGAAATAATATATACCAACCTTAAAATAAACCAAAATAAAACCCTAAACATAATAGGTTGCTACTTCCCACCTAGCCACAACATCCCTCCACTTGAAAACCTCCTCAGCTGGACTACTCACCATTTACCCCAAGAAACTTTAATTCTAGGAGACTTCAACACTGGCTGGCAATCCTGCTCTAGCAACCCCCCAACCCATCATGTAAGTCTTCATGGCTTCACCCAATTAGTCCAGTCACCTACTAGGATAAATAACTCCAATAAACACACTACCCTTGATTGGATACTAGTCAATAAGAGCCCCCAGTCATATATAGCAGGCTGCTTATCTGACAGCCTCAGTGATCACTCCCCAACCTTTTTACTAAGAAAACACCTTTATAAAGCAAAACCCATCATCTGCCGTCAAATACGCAAAAAAACTAACTTCTACCCTCTCTCATTCAGCTCATCCCTAAAAGAATGTAACTAGCAACTTCTAAAATACCACAAACTAGATGACGCAGTTGACTACTTTAATAAAACATTCCTAAGCATCCTTAATTACCATGCCTCCATACGACGTTCCTGAACTAGAGCTCAATAATCCCCATGGCTACAAAAAAACATGAAGTCTGAAATGAAAAACAGGGATAAAGCGTGGGACAACTGGCGCAAAACCAAAACCCCCTCTACTAGGCAAAAATTCCTAGAACTACATAATAGAACCAAAAAGCTTATAAAACAGAACAAAATCCAATACTACCAGTCTGCCCTTACTTCCTTCCAACATAACCCCAAACAATTCTGGTCCTCCACCCAGGTAAAGTAAGTACACCCACTCCTAACTTAATTCACTCCTCTGAAACTATTGCTACCTCTTTCAACAATCACTTCACCCAAACCGTACTATCACTAACTAGACAACACAACCCCCCCCATAAACCTACACCATCAACTAGAACTAACAATCTCCCAACTAGCTTCTCTTTCTCTCCTGTTCCTACCTCCAAAATAAAACAACTACTAACTAAACTTAAAATCACCAGATTAGCAGCAGACAACCTCCCAGGTGAATACATTCAACTTGCAGCTGACGCTCTAGCCTACCCCATATCACTCTTGATTAACAGATCTCTGTCAGAAAGTTATGTTCCTACACTATGGAAAGTCTCACACATAATTCCCCTACACAAAGGAGGCCCCTCCACAGATCTAACCAATTACTGCCCCATAGCTATTCTCTCGCCACTCTCCAAAATACTAGAGAGATGCATTCATTCTCAAATCTCAGATCACCTCCTTGCTAACAACTTCCTCTCCAACACACAACATGGTTTCCGACCTAACCATAGCACCACCACCGCCTTACTCTCTTTCTCTAACACTATCCTACAAAATAAAAATGCAGGTTATCTCTCCTCAACTACCTTCCTAGACCTTTCTAAAGCTTTCGACATGGTCCCACACAAACAACTAATCTCTCTTCTCAATAACCTATCCTTCTCTCAACCAGTCATTAACTGGTTTCAGAGTTACCTATCAGACCACCAACAAGAAGTTGTTTGGCAGGACAACCTATCCCCCCAACTACCAGTCTCCATAGGAGTTCCCCAAGGGTCCATCCTGGGACCCCTACTCTTCTCTATTTTCACCAATAATCTAGCCTCAGCCACAACACATGGTACACTCATACAATACGCAGATGACTCAACCATCATCTGCACAGCCCACTCCCTACCAGAACTGCAAAAAGTCACACAGGAAGCATTTTCTTCTATTGAAACTTGGTTATCCGATGCCCAACTAATACTCAACCCAAACAAAACAAAAATACTAATCTTCCAACCCACCAAACTTACCCTAGACAGCTCTCATTTTAACATCACAGCAAAAGACAACACCACCATCCATCTTACAGAACACACCAAATTACTAGAAGTAAAAGTAGACAATAAACTGAACTTTGACATTCACATTTCCATGACCATTAAAAAGTGCACCAAAAACTAGGAGCATTATATAGAAATCAGCAACTACTTACCAAAGCAGCTAAAATTTTGGTAGCAAATTCTCATCTTATCTCTACCCTACTCTACGCCTCTCCAATATTTACTAACCTTAGATAATGCAATCTAAATAAGCTCGAAACCTGCTACAACAAAATTGCCAAATTCGCCACAGGGGCTTCCTA
Organism: Protopterus annectens; assembly: GCF_019279795.1. Taxonomy (NCBI): domain Eukaryota; kingdom Metazoa; phylum Chordata; order Ceratodontiformes; family Protopteridae; genus Protopterus; species Protopterus annectens. The sequence continues at coordinate 112,950,314 of NC_056740.1, read as the reverse complement.
CCGTACTCGCTGCTGTCTCTCACTAGCAGAACTGGGCTGGCTAGAGCTCCCCCACCTCCTTCAATGGTACCAACTCACACTTGCCTACAAACTAATAAACCAACCATTGAAAGTCCCATCCCACCAGAATCTACTCCAACCCTACATAACCATGAGACCACTATGATCCAGCCACAAAAACCTCCTACAGGTCACAAGAGCCATTAACTCTGCTCGAGAAGCATTATTCTCCTGCACTATAGCCAAACTCTGGAACTCCCTCCCATCCTCAATTACCTCTGTAACTTCTTGCACCCACTTTAAATTCTTACTAAAATCACACTTCAAAACTTACCAGATATGCCCTTGCAACCCCCCCCCCAATACCATCCACTCCCCTCACCCACTACCTCTCTCAGTCCCCTATCAACAACCTACTCTTAGCAAGTTTGGCTACTCATGTTCCCAGCTACCTACCACATAGTATTAACTTCTTGTAGCAACAACTGCTAATAGCTGTTATGTACCTCAAAAACTGATTGTATCAATTGTTCACTGATGAATCTCAACTACATTTGTCACCATGTTTAGTATATGTCACCATATGTTAAAATTGTACTAGGTTCTACAGCTGTTTTATATCTGTTTTCTTCTTGTCTTTCGTCCTTAACTGGACTAATGTCTATATTTAAATGCTGTTTTTTAACCGTATAATGTGAATAATACTTAATGTGGAGCTTTTCTCCCTGGGCCTCCACTGAAAACGGACTCTCCTGGTCAACAAATGTAAATAGATAAATAATAATAAATAAATAATAACAGTAAATGCCAATATTTGTTTATAAGGTATTTAAACATAACAGTATTACACCCAAAGGTAGTTATCATAGATAATGTGTGAAAAGTTGTATTTCATTGGGAATAGGTTAGCAACTCAGAATTATCTTTAACAGCCAAATGTTTGGTATTCAGAACTTCATATTGATTATAGCCACATAAACTCTTAATACTTAAATCAGTAGAAAAATCTAATAATATATTTGAAAATATATTATTTTAACCCTGCTATATTATAAAAGTATGTTTTTCACAACATACCAAAGGTGGGCACCACTGGCCTACAAAAATGAATTTTTATGATGTTCCTTTCTGTATAATGTTGTACATATCGTCCCATCATCTTGTTTAATAACTAAGATATCCAAAAATGAAATTTGACTTTTATCAAACTTTAAATGCTAGCCCTTGTTTGTTCTCAATAAGGTGTTTGATAAATTATTTTAATTCAGATAGGTGAGAGGTCTAAACCAACCAACAATCATCTAAATATCTATGCTAAACATTAATGGCATAGATAAAGGTATTTTGACTCATATCATGGATGATTTGGTCCTCCAAATAATACATGAACAAATCAGCAGTGAGGGGTGCAAATGAGGCACCCATTGCTGTACATTTCATCTGAAGAAAACAACCGAAGAAAACATTCTTGATTAAAATAAAAAAAAACATTTTCAGTTAACACATGTTCTTTGAGATATAGTAGTGATGTGTTAAACTCATGGCTATATAAATTATTTTTATATAGACAATATTCCAAGGCCATTAGACAAGCCTAATGTGGTATATAAGTGTACAAAGCTTTTACCTCCGTTGCACACATAAACCAATCAGCCTTTAACTGAGCATCTTGCAAAAATCTGACAAAATTGAATAGTATCTTCAATATAAGATCTTAAAAACAACAGTGGCTTTAAATTTTATGTCAGATATTCAGATAGTGGTTCTGTTAACGAACCATGACAAGACACAATAGGTCTACCTGGATGATGAATAGGATCCTTATGTATTTTTGACAATTAGGAAGCCACATATTCACTAATAATACATTCTTCCAAAGTTAAATGCAAGAAATAATCAGTTTTAACTTTGGATTTATTGGTAGGATCCAAAATCATTTTCTGGGAGAGCCTGCCTTCAGATGGCTGTGACTCAGTTCCTTCTTGTATATATATTATCTTCCCAAATTATCACTGCTCTCCCTTTGTCAGTGTTATTTATCCCAATTTCCCTGTTGCTACTAAAATTATTAAGTGCCTGTATTTCATCAGAAGATAAATTTTTCTGGGAGCTAATCTTGCACATAAAATTAAATTGTAAATCTTTTAACATAAGTTTTTCAAATTTAGCCACACTTTTATTATAAGGTGAACTAAAACTTGAAGGCCTAAATCTGAAACCAACATTATAACCCTCTATTTTATCTTTACAAAACAACTTTAAATGTATTTTATGACAAAAGGTTTTAACATCAATAACCAATTGTTCCATCGATGCTGGGAAAGTTTGAATAAAACTAAGCCCTTTATTAAGCAAAGATCTCTCACAAAAGAGGAAATGTTATTTACAAAATCATTTAAAGTTGTTTTTATTTGTTGCAATTTATCCAATGTACCCCCATCATCTCTTATGTTTTCAGCCTGCCCTTCTATATTTCCTAAAGGGCTATTGCCTTTCATGGAGATGGGAAGATAATGTCAAAAGGTCAACATCAGTATCAAAAGCAGAAGAGTATCCTCAATAGAAGATGAATCAATAACATTTTTTTATTTTTATTTATTTATCATTTGTTGACCGGGAAAGTCCGACTAGGTTCCACAGAGCCTGTTTTCAGCGGAGGCCCGGGGAGAAATGCTCCAGATGCATGTCTTTGGAATGTGGGAGGAAAGAGTACCCCCGCGAACACAGGGAGAACATGCAAACTACACACAGAAGGCACCCCAGCCAAGAATCGAACCGGAGAACCTCTTGCTGTGAGGTGACAATGTTAACCACTGCACCACTGTGCCGCCCAAACATCTCCATTCTTTACAATAGAATGTCTTGAAAGAAGTCTTCTATGTTTATAAGTGCATTTAGATGGATTATTAGTCTCAGCCCCCTCAGCAAAATGCACAGCTTTTTGTAGCCCTTCCGTGTAAACTGCCTATAATTTTTATAATCATTTAAGTCCTTTTGATATTTCTTTATCTTCCATTGTTTTACATTTGTGCTGAGAACTTCTTATGTGACTGGTGCAAAACCACCACCATATACTGCTTCAATGCTTCCTCCTGTAATTTATTTATTTTGTTTTACATTTGTTGACTGGGAGAGTCCAACTGGATTACAAGTCCATTTTCAGTAGAGGCACGGGGAGAAAAGCTCCAAGAGAACAATTTTTTTACAAAACATAGTTTTAAGGACAGACTTTCGACATACAATTTGCATAGAAGAGACTTTGACATACATATTAACTAACAGATAAGATACATTCATTCTCTGCAATATAATATTACATTTTAGAAGATATTCCTAAGTTTGGGCAGCCACGGTGGTGCAGCAGTTAGCGTTGTCGCCTCATAGTAAGAGGTTCTCTGGTTCAAGCATTGGCTGGGGTGCCTTTTGTGTGGAGTCTGCATGCCCTCCCTGTGGTCGTGTGGGTTTCCTCCAGGTGCTCCAGTTTCCTCCCTCATCCCAAAGACATGCTGTAGGTGGATTGGACATCCTAAATTGGCCCTAGGTGTGAGTGTGTGCATGTGTGTGCCTTCCGTGGAAGGTTGGGCACCGGGCTGGCAACTCAACACTGTAAAAACTCCACTACCAATCATGAGCGGACAGGTGATCTGCTGTGGCAACCCCTAACTGGGAAAAGCCGAAAGAAGAAGAAGAAGAAGAAGATATTCCTAAGTTTAGGATTCCTGTGATAGGTTTACTATCAGAGTAAAAGCAGAGAGATGTAGAATAAGGCTCCGAGAGAGCAGATGATGCTCGCTATAGTTGAGAAGGATAACAAATTGATTTGATATATGTCTTTGTCTGATTTTAGTTGAGAAGGATAACAAATTGATTTAGAATATGTCTTCTCCTGGTTTTAGTTGCTTATGGAGAGCTCAACATTGCTGGGGCAGTTTTCCTTAGCTCCTGGAGAGATGGGATGAGCAGTAGATTAACAGTCCTAAGTGGATTCAGTACTATGATTGGTTACTTAAGTTAGGTGAAGTGTTCTAATGAGACATTAGCCAGGGGGGGATACAGGAGCACAGTCGATTATTCAAAAAGTGAGTTTTAATAAGTTTCATGAACTGTGATGGGGATTTGTTGTCAGTTATGTGGGCAGGAAGGGAGTTCCAGGTTTTTGCTATACAGTGGCTATAGACAGACTTACCAGCTTCACTGTTATATTTGGTTACTTTGAAAAGGTTTTGTGATTTATCTATTAATCTGCCATAAAAATCTGTCAGTGCCTTCAAAAATAACATATTTACTGTCATATTTATTTCCATTCCAATAGAAGAATGTCATCACTATTAGATACACTCAGTTCTGTAATAACACACAGTACCATAGCTAAAATATTAGCCAACTGATATGCCTTAAGCAGTTTTAAATGCCAGACTGTAGTTCCTAGCCTGTTTGAGCAAGACGTTAGGACCTTAAAGCCATCAAAAATGAAACTTGTATCAAACACAGTACCTGACAAAAATTCTTGCACTATTATTTCAATTGTTTAATACCAGAAAAAAAAATGTAATCATCACTAGCAGAAGTCAAACCATCCACAAGTGTAGAAAGATCCATTGTGTTCAGAAGCAGCAATTTCAAAATGTTCCTCAAAAGAAATCTACAATAGCATAATAGAAACACTTCCAAATACCATATCTGTGGATCCACTATAACATAGCTGCACAAACATGACAAAAATGAATACAAAATGTATGTGATTATTTACAAACTCTTTATAATTAGATGAGCTGGTTATTTAAATAATTAATTGGATGATGTTATGCGATTCGCCCTGTAACAACTGTGGTCAATGTGTTTTGTTTTGTCCTACTAAAGAAGGCAAGAGCTGAAACTGATATATGTCAGACCTATTTTTTAAGTGTTTACTAGTAAATATAATCTGCTGAATCCTGACATGTATGTGCTTCATATTTGATGCCGAGATATTTTTGTGGAATCATTTTGTATTTTTGACCAGAGATAAGCTCAGTGTAATGTGTATGTCTTCTTCTATTTGCTACATATAAAACTGTAACTTGTCCTTTATTCAGTGTTCTGTACAGTTTCATTTATGGATAGATGCACTAAACATTGTAATAAACTTATAATAGTGATGAACAATTGCAGAACTATAAATGGTAAATTTCCTGGAATTTCATCTCATGAAAATAGTACTTCATTTTTAATAACATTGAATCAGAGCCTCTGGAGGATTTCATAGAGCTCAATTGCCTGATTGGATACAGTGTTTATAAGGGTCTATATCATATGTTTGAAGTTTGAAAACTTAGAACATTAAATAATCAAATTTAAATGTTCAAAGTTTCAAACATCAAACATATGATTAAAAAAAGACAAACCCAAAACTAACTGTTGTAGACAGGGAGCAAGCCCCCATGCACCCCCCACTCTTTAAATATACTAACTCTGAGACCACACTACAGTACAATAAGGGAAATCTTCCCTTTACCATATTATAGTTTGCAATTACTATCTACCATCTTTTTTAGATTTTTCATTCATTCAGTCATTTTTCAGTGCTACATTTATCCTCTTTGAGGGTCATAGGAGATCTGGAGCCATCCCCACCAACAAGTGGGTTTATGGGATAGAAACAGTCCTGGATGGGATGCCAGAGCATTACATGATACATACCTGCAAAGGCTCAAACTGTACACACAGGGACATGAGTAAATTAAAGAGGTCATCAGTTCACCTATGACTGTGTTTAGGATGTGGAAATAAACCATTGATCCCCACAGTAGGGAAACATGTGCAGACCCCAAAGAGAATGTACCCCAGCTAGGAACAGAAATAGAGTGCCAAGTACCTGAGGTAATGCTAACAATGTACCAGCTTGCCAGTCTGTTACATTTTTTTATTTTATGTATTTATTTGTTTTACTCATTTTGTTCAGCTGAAGTCCACACACCATGGGTGCCACTTTTCAGAGTTGAACTAGGAGTATTGTCTGCTTAAATGTTTTTCCTCAATACTGAACAGTTTGCTAGTAAAATTTCAGGGATTTAGAAAACAGAGTGAATAGAGTTTGTTAGCAGTTCATTGTCTTTGCCTTCTGCCCTGAAATCTGGGGGACCTGGTAATATATACGTACAGGGATTTGGAACTTTGGTGCTTCACGCTTTGGTGCTTCAGGCTACCTGTTAACTGCTTTGCAATACAGTCTAAGTTAATCTGTGAATTTTCAAAGTTATGTGTAAATAACTGGCTTGGAATGTAGACTATCAAGTAGTTAAGTATTCGAGGCTGGATATGATGTGCCTAAATGTTACAAATAAATAGTTGTAACATAATGGAAACATTTCATATAGCTTAAGGACCAGATTCTTAACAGCAGAAAATTAAACATATCTCCTTTTCGAGAACATATGTAAATATAAAGAAAAATTAAAGCAAAGTTCCTGTGACATGATGCTCAGAAAAAAAATAGAATTGAGAAATACCAAAAAGCTTGCCAGTAGATGAAGCCCTATGATTTAAACCAGTACTTTGGTATAATATTGAAACCATTAGCCTTAATTTCTATAATTTCTATGGAAAAATAAGTAGACACAGAGAAAATTGAAAAAAGAAAGATACTTGTAATTTTCTTTTGAGTTTTACCTTGAAGTATATGTGTTTCCATAGTATATATTTCTTCATATTTATTTTTGCACTGTTTGCCCTACACTCCATTCTATGGAATGGCAAGCCAGCTGAAGGAGAACACACTTTATAAATTTCGGACAGTTGTCTGTGGTATGAGTCAGTTGTTTTTAGCAGTAAATTAACAAGAAATTATAGTTATTGTTACAACAGGAAATTAATACTCTGGGTCTATTGTAACTGAGGGGTTCATAATTTGGGTATGACATAGCACAAGGTATATGAAAATATACCTTTCTTGGTTTCAGAGCAACAGCTGCTATGTGGGAAAACTAACTTTGATTGCACTTGATGTATCTCTTCAGTGACAACCATCACTAAGCATATTAATCAAATTAAATACAATGCAGTAGCATATTCATTACAAGTATCGGTTATTAACGGGGTGCTTCTTTTAGGCTTCAGCTTGCTGAAAAAGTGATCATAAAGCATAACAATACCCCATTTCCTTAACAAGTTAGGCAGTTATGTAGAAAATTGAGTTATTTAGTATTTTCCCAGAATCCTTGAAATAAAAAAGAGGCACTCTTCCCAGACAGACTCTTTTCTCACCTCCAGGTCTGCAGTACAATGCAGTACACCAGATAGACATTTAAATGATTGATCTGTTAAGGAATGTGGTTTGTAACATGGTGCATTCATCCTTTGGCAGTGTTCTCATCAGGATGTAACTTTTGGGATCTTTTTCCTGTTTATGTTTGCTTACTGCTTTTAGTCTGTTAGGTGAAAAATGCCTCTTTTAACAGATTTCCTCTTGTTTCCAAAGGTAATGTGATCAGTCATTTAACTCCTTTATTGTGGTGCATTTCCTTTAATGCAGTTTCTAATCCTGTAAAGCATTGTAATTCTCACTGACGCAGCTGTGCCTTTTTGTCATCTGTTGGTTATTTAAATTTATAATCAAAGCCACGAACCATGTTTGGAAACCTGTTCAGAAGTCAGCTAATCTCTGTGATTTTTATCATCAGGCAGCAAATCTTACTTTGAAGTAATCATTTTTATATACATGGTGCCTTTTGGAAAAAAGTAAGTGCATTAAGTTTGTCAGATTCTTGTGACTACAGTGTTTCAGTCTTTCAAGAAGTTGCAAGACTGTATCATTGCAGTCCGGACATTTATTATTAAATGCTGCAATCATTTGGTCATGATGCATTAAACAGCTTTACAGGTTTATAGGTTCATAGGTTCATAGGTGTTTACTAGGCTAACGACCATACGGGCCTTTTTAAATCTATCCCTGTATCCCAAACCTTTGACAAGTTCTGATATCCTTGATAAGTATAAGCGTGGGCCTGGGAGATTAACCATTTTCAGGTTACCTGTGTCCATTAGAATATTTGAAATCTGTGACTCTCTCTCAGTTATGCATTTAGCGTGATTCAGACCAAGTCACTTCATTTTTATGGGTTCCTGTATCACTTGTGAAAAAAAAGAAAAAACACAATTTAGCAAAGCTAATTAAACAATTTCTGTAAGTTAAGAATGTATATAATTGAATGGTGATATATGTAAAATATGTCTTCAGAATCTATTTGTTATTTCCTTTTTCATACCATCAAAAATCTGTTTTTTGTAGTAAGTATTTTTATGATCTGATTATCAGGTGGTTGAATTGTTCCTAAAAACCTTGTCTGTCACAACCCTGTCATAAGGCAGACAACAAATAAGCAATAGTGAAGAGGGCTCAGATTTTATTTTTATTTATTTACTTATTCATTAGCTAGGTAACTTTGGAAATATGGTGAATCATATACATTTTACATAATCAATAAAACATTCAGTAGCAGTCACAGAGTGTAAATAATAAAATTGATATAAAATACCACATATGTTTCAACGTGATATAATTCCAGCAGGACATGATACTCTCAGCAGAGATAGGGCCTGCATTCTTGAAAACACCTTGCCTTTCAGTGAAACATTTAGTGTGGAATAACATTATGGCATCATGTCAAACTAATTACCGAATAGCTAGTGAATTTATTCTCTGAATTCCTGTGGTTAAAGTGGTGGCACCTCAGAGAGCCAAAAAACATATACAAATGCATTCAGATAGGAAATGAAATCCTATTAAGCTGCATCACGCTAAACTACAAAAAAAAAATACTGTTTTGTACATAAACCTAAAAAAATATGCAGGAAGTAAGGAGGAGGGAGGACACCTGTGAGAACTGCCAAATGTGCATGAAACTGAGGGCAACCTGGGCCTACTACATGACAAAGACTTATCACATATGAAGAGTGAATATGGGAGTAGCCAATAAGGCAAACATACCAGGCAGGGTTGGAGGAGCTAGGAGAGGTTAAGCTGGCCTTAGATTAGGGTCCAACAACAGTAAAGAGAGAGAGAGAGAGACAGAGAGAGAGAGACAGAGCGAAAGGCTGAACATGTGAGGGACTTTAGTAATACGAGAAACATATCATTTAATAACAGTAAAGCCATCTCTGTAGTACTTACTGTAACACATTTATAAAACTAAAATAAAGCCTGAAGTGATGAAGGCGTAAAGGTGGATATAGAACCTTAAACAATATCTACATAGCAGTTACAGGAAAGCTGTGTTCTAAATTAAGATAGCAGCATATGTTTTAATGTTCTGTGGTCTTGGTGACTTTTAATGGTCCATGGGCTGAATTCAGAATTGCTGGACTTATTTTCATAAAGGCTTTCCCATCATTGTTTAAGGCAAAAACAGGAAGAGTATCAGGGTACTGTCTTGTAACAGTAGGATTGGTATGGTGAGATATAAGGGATATGATTAGTATCCAGCTGAAGTCATTAAGCAAAATCAAATGGTTCAGAGTGGGTACATATCAAAACATATGCTAAAGGAACTTTATCAAGCATATGCCATACTCCAAAGATGGCCCCACCCCATTGTCGTTACAGGAGGTGCATAATAAATGTCTTTTCATCATTCCATGGAAGAAATTGATTGTTCCTTAGCAATGCTTGTGTCACTGGTTTGAAATATCATGGTTTTACTTACATACTTTTTGCACCTTTCAAAGCAGCATTAATTAATTGTGGATATTTGGCTGTGCTCAATGAAGAATTAGGTTTTATTTCATTCAACCTATCCTAGACTGATTTTTTTTTTTTGTCATCAGCCCCTTTGATGTTTATGTTTGTTTTTATCTAATCATCTCAATCCACAATTCTCACATTTTTCTCAAAACAAATTTACAGGAAAATGTGATCGCTTATATCTGGAATTGTTTTTTCTTTGATTTCATGTATGCGTTTTATGATTTAGAACACAGTGACCATGTACTTATTCATTTTCACAGTAATTGTGCCTCACTGGACTTCAGATGGTAATGGTTTGTAAGACTCTTTTTAATGCAATAGATCAGGTGATGTCACATAATAACTTGCTATGGATCTAATTGCTTTGTGTAGGGTCCTTACACTCAGTTGAATTAATATAGTCCCTGAGCCTAATGGCATAGCATTAACCTCCATGTCACAGACTATTCAGGCCCACCAGTGGGAATGCACAGTGATGTTCTCAAGGTTCATAGGTTCATAGATTCATGCTAGGCTATTTTCCCTAGGGCATTTATAAGCCTAGCCAGAGTGTGTTTGGCTTTCGCCACCCATTTTAAATGAATTTTGCTATGCCTTTTTTCGAGGTTAGTATACTGTGCCTCTGTCTAACAGTGACACAGAAGTGATACCCGGGGTAAACCTACGATCTCCCATCCACTCATCAAGATTCCTCTTGAAGAGAGTCAATGAGGGACTCTGCCTAACCTGGACTGGGATTTTATTCCAGAGTGAAGGGAGCCCCTGGGTTATGAATCTGTCCCTCCAGCATGTCCTATTTATTTCAGTGCTGAGGTTCAAGTCTCTTGAGCGCGTAGCTCGATGGGATTTGGATTTTCTGAGGTGCAGCATGTCCATTAATTCCGGGTGGACATGGCTTTATACGTCAGGCACAGATTGTCTCTGAGCAGGTGGTATGCCACTGAGTAGAGCTGGAGTTTCTTTAACCGGGCAGCGTATGCATCTGTTTGAGCCCTTTGATCCTCTTGGTGAGGTACTTTTGGGTTCTTTCCAGTTGCTGCAGGTGTCTGGTAAGGTGCATCCCAAAAGGGGCACTGTACTCAATTATGGGCCTAATGAGGGATGAGTAAAGATGCACAATGACCTCCCCTGATCTAGATGTGAATCCCTTCATGATTAGGTGGGCTATATAAAATGTTTTTCTAACCACTTTGGCCACGTGGATTTCAAATGAGAGATTGCTATCAACTTGCGTCCCCAGGACCCTAATTACTTCTTCCGTACTTAATGGATTACCACCTATGTGGTAATTTGTGGGCACTTTGTTTTTGCCAAAGGGGATGACTATACACTTTTTGGCATTTAGCTTGAGGCCATGGCTCTGGCACCAGTTGTCTGTTGCTGTGAGGCCCTTTTGTAGGATGCTTGTGTCGGCTGGAGAGTCAATTATGGCACCTAGTTTGCAGTCATCTGCGAACTTGGTCAGCCACAGTCCTTCCATGTTGGCCTGTACCTCCGAGAAATATATACCGAACAAGAGAGGTCCCAGGACTGAGCCTTGTGGGATGCCACTTGTAACTGGTTTAGAGTCTGACATGGCTCCAGCAATTCTAACCATGTGGGTTCTGTCCTTGAGCCAGTTTGCAACCCATCTAGTGACATAGGGGTTTATATTTAAGCTGATGAGCTTATCTATAATGCCCGAGTGGGGTATTGTATTGAAGGCTTTTGCGAGGTCCAGGTAGGCTGTGTGTACCATCTTCCCCTCGTCAATGGCCTTGGTGACTGTTTCAAAGAAATTGACCAGGTTTAAGAGGTAGGATCTGCCCTTAACAAAGCCGAACTGGGTAGGATCCAGTGTCTGTAGGTCCCCAATATCTTTATTTATGAGGTCCATGATGATCCTTTCCATAGCTTTGCAGACCAAGCTAGTCAGGCTTATGGGGCAATAGATTCCAGGATCCGTTGAGGCACCACCTTTGTGAAGAGGGACCACTGTTGCTGTACGCCACTCTTTGGGTACATATCCTGTAGTAAGGCTGAGATTGAACAGTAGTTTTATGTTTGGGTTTAACTCTTCTTGGAGTTCATGTAGGACGCATCCCGGGACACCGTCTGGTCCCATTGATGCTGTGTTTTTTTGCTTTGGAGAGGGTGGCTCTTACCTGAGCATCTGAGATGTCAGGGGCAGCACTCTGCTGGGATAGATATTTGCCCTTTGGTGGGAGGGGGTTTGCACTGAACCTGTCAGCTAGGATGTTGGCAATGTCTGTGGGTTCGATGTATTTTTTGTCATTTTGGACTAATTCTGAGCATATCTGGGAATTCCCACCCAGGTTCCTAACATAACTAAAGAAAGCCTTGTTATTATCCTTAGTGTCCTGTGCAATTTTTCTCTCGAAGCTGGCCTTAGATGATTTTATGAGTGCCCATAGTTTTTTGCTAATACTGATCAGAGATGCCTTCCCTTTTTGGGATTTTGCTCTATCATGTAGTAGCTTCCTCCTTCTATTGTATAGTTTGTTTATGGCTGGGGTTCACCAGACAGGACACCTGCCTTTGGAGGATTGGGTCTTGGTTTTATTTGGGATTGCATGATCCATGCATTCCTGAAGGTGTTCATAGAATGTGTTTATAAAGGATTCTGCGGTCTGGGCTGTATTTCCGGGGGCTTTGAAGGATTCCACCTCGGTTTTGAGGAGTGTAAAATTTGCTTTAGATAAGTTTTTCACTGTGGTTTTCTGGGCAGGGGGTGGGGTCGGGATGTGAATATCCAGTGAGATTAGTTTATGGTCTGATCTTACCAGTGAGGGATACACTTCTGGTCTGGAGCATAGAGCCCCATGTTGGTGATGATCAGGTCCAGTATGTTTTCCCCTCTTGTGGGAGTGGTAACAAGTTGTTCCATAGCATTTGAGTTTATAAATTCTAGGAATCTTTGGGCTAGGGTGTTGGAGCTAGAGTAATGCTACCAGTCTATGTTTGGGTAGTTGAAGTTGCCCAATATAATGGTGTTTGGAGAGACCTTCATATTTTCCAGTGTTCTCAGGAAGGCCGAGTGGGGTTCCTGGGTTTGGGAGGGTGGTCTGTAGCAGGCTGTAAACTGGAAGGCAGTTTTACCCACTGTTAGTTGCACATGGATAGTCTCTGATGCTTCGTGCTGTGCCACCAACCTGGAGGTGTGGGTATCTTTGTGAATATTGATACTCCCCCTCCTTTTGTTGTTCGGTCCAAGTTTTGGGGCCGAAAAGCATGTTATGAGGTATAACCTGGTAGTGCTGGGGTGCTCTCGGGAGCCTTGAACCAGGTTTCTGTTACTGCACAGATATCGTTGTTCTCCATGCTAAGGAGAGTTTCAAGTGCGTGCATCTTGAGGTTTAGACTTCTGAATTGCTATGATTGCATTCTTGTTCATTTAGCTAAGGTATTGTACAAGCATCACATTTTCCTCTAGTGCAGAGTACAATAAGGCCAATAAAGCTAGAACCCCTTTCTTTCCACTATGTGTCATTGAACACTCATTGTCCAGCTTTGCCCTTGTCATCATTAGACCTAAATGATATAATTTTATTTTCTAGGGTGTCCACCTTCCATTTTGCATGATATTTGTTGGAATGCATGTTTTCTGGGATCTTGGACTCTCTTTCCTATGATATTTACAGTTCATTTTCTAGGACCTCCACCAGTCACTGCAAAAGTCACTCCATGTCTGGGGGTATCCCATAATCTTTGTATTAATACAGTATGAATGGTGATTGTGTATTGTACAGGGGAGGTTACACATCTAAGTTTTTCGCATACTTTGATAATGTAGGTTAAAAACTTCAAAACCTCAAAGTGGAAAAACGCCACAGTCTCGGTGAATGCCCAAGTAGCTTTGGATGTTAAATAACAACTCACTTCTTGTGAAAAACAGTTCAAATGTGACAAATAGCCAAAGGAAGGTTTAAAAGAATGCACAAGTCTTTTATTCCACAGTACCACCACAAGTAACACAAAACGATAATCCACAAGTGCTTTCGCCCGTTCGTAACGGGCTTTTTCAAGTGTACTGGTTTGTTCTGAAACTCCATATTTAAATAAAACAAAACATGTCATGTGCTTTCATTAATTGAATTATCATCAGCAACCAGTTATATTTAAACTAATTAAAGAGACATTCTATGTCCTAAAATATACTTTCACCAGTCAAGATACCGGTAGTACTTCCACTGAATTTATAAGTGTACTAAATACATGCAGAAAAATATATAATAACCTGATTTAAAAATCACTTAATGCCTTGAGAAAATTTAACTTAAAAATGTGTATCTCAATAAAAGTACTGCATCTTCATCAAAAATGCATTAAGTTAATAATATATAAAAATGTTACATTGTTAATAAACAACATAGAAGAACCATAAAACAATTTCATATGCTAGACTCAATATTATAAAGTCCCCTATTTTTTATATATTTTGTAATATGATTGTCTTCATCCATTGTTACAATAAAAGTAATTCATCCTTGTAAGCGTGTGCTTTTTTTAAAAAATGTGCCTACATACTCTTATTTCATTTCAACTTACTTCTTTTGGCTCTAAGTATATCACTGATGCTAATCCCCTCATTTAAACCTGGATGCTTTGTCGCATTTAAATTCAACTGCCAAATAAGTTCCTTTATGCCAAGGGCCGTTTCCCAGTCTCCTCCTCTCAAATCTTGCCTTACTTTGTCAATGACAAAAAATTTTAAAGACATGTTCTTGCAGACCAACGAATGCTTATAAAAAGCATCTGTATCTTTTTTTGTTTTAATGTCGTTCATGTGCTCGTATATTCTACGTTTGAGTTGCCTTTCAGTTTTGCCCACATAAAATGCGGGGCAATTTTGACACAAACCCAAATATACTACGCCTGATGAATTACAATTGTAGTTAGTTTTGGCATAAAGAGTTGTTTTACGAGCCAGAATACTGATTTGGTCCTTGTTAATCAAATGTGGACACTGTTTGCATCGGCCACATGCAAAGGTGCCTTTACGTTTGTGTGTTGGTCCTTGTTGCCTTTCTGTTGTGTACATACTCTGTTCAAATATTCCTTTCAGGTTAACATTTCTTTTTCTAATAAAAGAAATATGCCCTGGAAAAATTTCCTTAAATTCATCTTGCAAAGAAATCATAGGCCATAAATTCCTGAAGGTGTTCTCAATAAATGTAGCATCTTGGGAGTATGTATATACAAAGCTATTATTACTTTTAATGTTTGCAGTTTCTTGTTTTTGAAATGCTATTGAACCGGTTCCCAATATAGGTCTAAAATCATCGTCCCTTTTATGAGAAATCTCATCCACTATAGCTTGAAACAATACTGACGGATACCCCCTTCTTGTAAATGCTTCTCTCAAAAATTCAATTTCATTTGCAAACAAAACATTACTACTGCACATTCTAGACGCTCGGACAAGTTGTCCTTTAATAATACACTTCTTAATATGCCAAGGGTGACCACTGTCAAAGTGTAGATATGTATTGCAGTATGTTTCTATTCTGAATATTTGTGAGGTGAAACCTTTCTGATTTCCTCTTTTTGTTAATTTGATATCTAAGTAGTTTAAACTTTCTTCACTGACATTGTAAGTAAATTTGAGAAATTTAGTCGTGTTTTCTAGATAAGCCATGAAGTTCAAAAATTGTTGCTCTGTACCTGACCACAAAATGCAAATGTCATCTAAAAACCTCCTGTAAAATGTGATATATTGTCTCCAACTAGTGGAATGAATATATTCCTTCTCCCACTTGTGTAAAACTATGTTTGCATATGCAGTAGCGCAGGGGGCTCCCATGGCCACCCCGCTCTTCTGCTTGTAGAATTCCTCATTAAAATATATAAAGTTGTTGCAAAGCACTATTCTCATGAATTCCAATATTGTGTTGACTAAGTCACAGTTTAGCCCAGATTCCTTGGCAATGGTTTGACCAAACCAATCTAAGCCTATTTCATGCGGAATACTTGGAAACAATTCGACAATGTCTATTGTCACCATAAGTAAGTTTGAATTGTCAATTTCTTGGTCGATGTTAGCTAAAAACTCCCAGGAATCCTTGCATACAAAATTTAACTGCGTTACATATTGTTTCAAGTGAAAGTCAATAAATTTACTGAGAGGCTCAGTGACACTACCTGCTCCTGCTACAATTGGGCGAAACTTTAAGGGAGTAAGACCTTTGTGCACTTTGGGAATACCAAATAACACAACTGTTTTAGGCTTAGGGACAAGTAGATAGTTATGTGTTTTTTCATCCATAAAACCTTGCAAAAGCAAGTCATGTACATAGTACTTAATTTTGCTAACTGCTATGTTCAGTTCGTTCAAAGAACTTGGTTCATAAATGTTGGTGTTCTGTAATAAACCATATATGTAGCTCTCATATTCAAACTGACTCATCAGTACTATCCCCCTCCCTTATCTGGTTTCATTACTCTAGTTTTATTCCTTTTTAACATGTCCACCACCTCCTGTAAGTGTTTAGGAAAATTACTTGCCACCTTGTTGTTGTTCTTAGTTAAATTATCTCTAAGAATCTTTTCAATTACTTCCTCAAACACTTTGAGCTTAGGATGGACCGGGGGATTAAAGGTGCTACTTCTAGTGAGTGATATCCCCTGCACTGGTTGGTTTTTAAAAATTGTACTTAAATTTAAATTCCTCACAAACATCTTTAACTCAATTAACAGTTTAGGAAGAAAACTAGGTCTGTTAGATACAAATTGCAGTCCTTTCGTGAATAGTTCAAAAAAATCTTCAGTAATATTAACATCTGTGTAATTATAAATACTGAAGGTGTCAAAGGTGTGGATGGTACATACACCTTGTTCACTTACAACTGATGAAACAAGGATCTCTTTTGTACTGAAATCTTTATTGGAGCTCAACGCCTCTTGTTCCATACATTCTGCTGGTATTGATTCGATTTTACCCGTGGTCTGCCCTGGGGAAGTGAAAAACCCTGTTGCATATTGCTATTACTTTTTTGTGCTAACCTCTCACTTCTTCTAGGCATCCCACCTTCGTTATAACCATTAGAACTACTATGCATATTTTCAATTTCAACATTCTCAAAATTATTCTGCTTACGGGTACCTCCTGCTGGATAGGCTCTCCCCTCCCTATATTCTATAAGGTCCCTCTCCAGCTTCCTGGCCTTTCTGTCTAAGACCTTGAAACAATGTTCATCTACTTCTTTGAAAGTCTCATTATACTTTCTCTTGTAGCTCAAAAATCTTTCATCCTTAACAATATTGTCATGCAGTGCATTTAACTCATGTAAAAGAACATCTTCTTTTGTTACATAATCATCTATCATTAATTTCAAAACTTCAATTCCAGTTCTGTTAAACAAATCAGTGAGTTTACAATGCAAATTGGAACCAGCATGAGCATTATTAGGGTATTTAAAACAGCGTAACCCCTTAGGAACACGCTCCACTTTTATACATTCTTTCAGGTAATTTATTTCTAACTGCGAGTTTTTAAATGCATACAGTTTGTCCTTAAACTTTTCAAACTCATTGTCCAAATGATCCATTTGCAAGTTGAAAGTACCTGTTTTAAAGCATGGAAGTTGCTCAGTCCAATCCTTGAAATTAAAATTGTTGTCAGTATGTACAGCTCCATTTCTCTCAGCTCGTTTGTTTCTGTTAGGGGAAACCGGAGAATGATCCACAATAACCGCGTCTCTTACTGATGTCCCTGGTTTCGGACCTCTTCTAAACTCTGTGCTCTGCTCCTTTTCCTTCGCCTGCTGCTGATTGCAGGGAATTCCGGAACTATTAGAACACTCGGCGTGTTTAGAGTTGAGTATAGTGTTATTCAATTGAGTTAAAAGGGCCAAAACCTGGTTTAGCTCCTTTCTAGTGACCGGCGTGTCATCCGGCTCTTCCCCCAACAACAAAAAAGGCATGTCAGCAAAAACCGGCGATGTAGCGTCATCCGTCATGGTACAAACTAGGAAGAAAAAACGTAGCAAAACTGAACCACAAAACCTCAAAGTGGAAAAACGCCACAGTCTCGGTGAATGCCCAAGTAGCTTTGGATGTTAAATAACAACTCACTTCTTGTGAAAAACAGTTCAAATGTGACAAATAGCCAAAGGAAGGTTTAAAAGAATGCACAAGTCTTTTATTCCACAGTACCACCACAAGTAACACAAAACGATAATCCACAAGCGCTTTCGCCCGTTCGTAACGGGCTTTTTCAAGTGTACTGGTTTGTTCTGAAACTCCATATTTAAATAAAACAAAACATGTCATGTGCTTTCATTAATTGAATTATCATCAGCAACCAGTTATATTTAAACTATTTAAAGAGACATTCTATGTCCTAAAATATACTTTCACCAGTCAAGATACCGGTAGTACTTCCACTGAATTTATAAGTGTACTAAATACATGCAGAAAAATATATAATAACCTGATTTAAAAATCACTTAATGCCTTGAGAAAATTTAACTTAAAAATGTGTATCTCAATAAAAGTACTGCATCTTCATCAAAAATGCATTAAGTTAATAATATATAAAAATGTTACATTGTTAATAAACAACATAGAAGAACCATAAAACAATTTCATATGCTAGACTCAATATTATAAAGTCCCCTATTTTTTATATATTTTGTAATATGATTGTCTTCATCCATTGTTACAATAAAAGTAATTCATCCTTGTAAGCGTGTGCTTTTTTTAAAAAATGTGCCTACATACTCTTATTTCATTTCAACCTACTTCTTTTGGCTCTAAGTATATCACTGATGCTAATCCCCTCATTTAAACCTGGATGCTTTGTCGCATTTAAATTCAACTGCCAAATAAGTTCCTTTATGCCAAGGGCCGTTTCCCAGTCTCCTCCTCTCAAATCTTGCCTTACTTTGTCAATGACAAAAAATTTTAAAGACATGTTCTTGCAGACCAACGAATGCTTATAAAAAGCATTTGTATCTTTTTTTGTTTTAATGTCATTCATGTGCTCGTATATTCTACGTTTGAGTTGCCTTTCAGTTTTGCCCACATAAAATGCGGGGCAATTTTGACACAAACCCAAATATACTACGCCTGATGAATTACAATTGTAGTTAGCTTTGGCATAAAGAGTTGTTTTACGAGCCAGAATACTGATTTGGTCCTTGTTAATCAAATGTGGACACTGTTTGCATTGGCCACATGCAAAGGTGCCTTTACGTTTGTGTGTTGGTTCTCTCGAAGCTGGCCTTAGATGATTTTATGAGTGCCCATAGTTTTTTGCTAATACTGATCAGAGATGCCTTCCCTTTTTGGGATTTTGCTCTATCATGTAGTAGCTTCCTCCTTCTATTGTATAGTTTGTTTATGGCTGGGGTTCACCAGACAGGACACCTGCCTTTGGAGGATTGGGTCTTGGTTTTATTTGGGATTGCATGATCCATGCATTCCTGAAGGTGTTCATAGAATGTGTTTATAAAGGATTCTGCGGTCTGGGCTGTATTTCCGGGGGCTTTGAAGGATTCCACCTCGGTTTTGAGGAGTGTAAAATTTGCTTTAGAGAAGTTTTTCACTGTGGTTTTCTGGGCAGGGGGTGGGGTCCAGGTGAATATCCAGTGAGATTAGTTTATGGTCTGATCTTACCAGTGAGGGATACACTTCTGGTCTGGAGCATAGAGCCCCCATGTTGGTGATGATCAGGTCCAGTATGTTTTCCCCTCTTGTGGGAGTGGTAACAAGTTGTTCCATAGCATTTGAGTTTATAAATTCTAGGAATCTTTGGGCTAGGGTGTTGGAGCTAGAGTAATGCTACCAGTCTATGTTTGGGTAGTTGAAGTCGCCCAATATAATGGTGTTTGGAGAGACCTTCATATTTTCCAGTGTTCTCAGGAAGGCCGAGTGGGGTTCCTGGGTTTGGGAGGGTGGTCTGTAGCAGGCTATAAACTGGAAGGCAGTTTTACCCACTGTTAGTTGCACATGGATAGTCTCTGATGCTTCGTGCTGTGCCACCAACCTGGAGGTGTGGGTATCTTTGACGAATATTGATACTCCCCCTCCTTTTGTTGTTCGGTCCAAGTTTTGGGGCCGAAAAGCATGTTATGAGGTATAACCTGGTAGTGCTGGGGTGCTCTCGGGAGCCTTGAACCAGGTTTCTGTTACTGCACAGATATCATTGTTCTCCATGCTAAGGAGAGTTTCAAGTGCGTGCATCTTGAGGTTTAGACTTCTGAATTGCTATGATTGCATTCTTGTTCATTTAGCTAAGGTATTGTACAAGCATCACATTTTCCTCTAGTGCAGAGTACAATAAGGCCAATAAAGCTAGAACCCCTTTCTTTCCACTATGTGTCATTGAACAATCATTGTCCAGCTTTGCCCTTGTCATCATTAGACCTAAATGATATAATTTTATTTTCTAGGGTGTCCACCTTCCATTTTGCATGATATTTGTTGGAATGCATGTTTTCTGGGATCTTGGACTCTCTTTCCTATGATATTTACAGTTCATTTTCTAGGACCTCCACCAGTCACTGCAAAAGTCACTCCATGTCTGGGGGTATCCCCGCAATCTTTGTATTAATACAGTATGAATGGTGATTGTGTATTGTACAGGGGAGGTTACACATCTAAGTTTTTCGCATACTTTGATAATGTAGGTTAAAAACTTTGTACAGTATCACAACAACTTAACTAAGCACCGTGAAGAATCATTAACTTTCCTCACATAACCCTTGCAGCCAAGACTTTTCCCTTCTTAACATTTATTCCCTCTTCTCCATTAGTCCTCTCTCCCTTACAGCGTCACTACCCATTTCATCACATTCTACTTACCCTCACTTTATTCATGCTGATTCCAAATGCAGTGTGAGCAGGATATAGGTCCATCACTGTTCTACCCTTGAGTTCATAGGTAAATGCTAGGCGATCAGTCTGCAAACTATTACATGCCTAGACAATATGCAGACAGTAATCAAAAGTAAAAATTGAACCCTGTACCTTGTGTCTATGAGATAAACACTTTAACCAGTATGCTAACTCACAACACAAACCAAGCCACACCCTTTGAATGACTTTTGATGATTTTACTACAAGTCCAAAGCACTCTATTTAATAATGTTTGACAGGCAAAGAGGTAGAAAAATAGATGGATAAACAAACAGAAAGAGAAACTTTGTATCAGCACAAGTTAACTTTGACAAAGCAGTTTCTTTATAACCGAGTGCTCCTCCAGGCATTTCTGTAGTTACCTCCTATTGCACCTCTAGGCGTCAAATATTACTTGTCCATACTTGCATTAATAATTCCAAAACCATGGTTAATACAAGGTGTCAGAATATTTTATCTTGAAGCACACATGATGGCAAACACAACTGTATTGATATCTGACCTCTGTCAATGAGTATTTGTTAGAACTGTAAGGTGAGAACTTCATTGTTTAAAGGATCAAGCCACACCCACTAGGAGTTAAAGTTACACACTCAAAAGAGCTGTACTGGAGGGAATGGGTTACTTGTACTTCCATTAGGACACACAGCACTTAATACAGAATGTGGAGTTCTACAAATGCACTCATAATGCTACTTTACTTAAAAAAAAAAAAAAAAAAAAAAAAAAAAAACAATATATATATATATATATATATATATATATATATATATATATATATATATATAAGAAATGGAGCAAAAACAAAACAAAACTCTTTTTTAAAGTACGTCAAATGTACCTGCCTGCTAGTGATGACAGTTTGCATTTCTGTGTAGATTTTCAAAAGTGGAAACACCAGCAAAATTAATTTTGCAACAAAGGCTTTTACTGCTGAAGAAACACTTTTCCTTTGCTGACCTGGAGTCTTAATAGGTCTTGTTAATTGATGCACACAAAGAGTTAAATGGTAAGAATAAGGAAAGGAAGAAGAAAAACGGTTTGATGGCTTTAGCGTGAGCATGATCCATATGAAATAGAAACAGTTGCCATAGAAATAGGAAGCAAGTGGAGATCTGAGCTGGATGACCCAGACTGTGCTTAAAATTAAGACAACATCTGGCTCCAGAATTGCTATGATTGCATTCTTGTTCATTTAGCTAAGTTGCATTAGAAAGGCATATCTGCATTCTAGCTGCTTATTAAATAAGGAAGATCTGGGAATTTTCCTAGCAATATCCTAAGGGTACATTTAGCCGATTTGTGTATTTTAATGTCAAATTTAACTAGGTTGGTGTATTTAATAAGTTGTGGTCTAATTTTGATAAATGTTTTAGTGGGATTGTCTGTTGCTCTTTAACTGTTTTAACAGTGTTTGGTGTTTTTTTGGGGGGGAGGGAGAGGAGGGGGTGCATGCCACTTATCAAACAGTAAAGTATTTCTTGTATATCTAAAATTTATTTTAAGATAAAAATGTTACTTTCTGTATATTTAGCTTATTTTTTTCTTCAGAATTATGATTTAGAGTCAGCGTTCATTATCACAGTTCCCTGCTGCAGTAACTAAAACACTTTAGGGTAATACTGTGTTGGAGTCATGCAAATGTAAGTCATAAAGCAAGTTTACACAGATGAGCTACAACCCGTATAGTATAATACACTGTCACAGTACTGTTCTTTACTTATTATATTATTTATTCATTTATTGTTGACTGTGTTAGTCCCACTAGGCTAGTAGCTTCTTTTTAGGATTGACCCAAGGTGATTGTTGTACTTCAAGGAGAACTTTGGGAAGGGCATCTGGGAACTTACCCTCCCTTCTTGCATGGTACCATGGGATGTTTTACATTTATAGGAGCTACCTCCAACTTAAGCAGATGGAGCCTTGGTTTAACATCTTATCTGAAGGGTAGCACACTCAGGAGTGCAACACCCTCTTATGCTGCAGTACATTGTCTGCAGTTCATCTACCTTGTGTGGGAAAAGAACCCACAGCCTCCTACACCAAGTGTGAGTGTGCTACCTTTCTCACCACTGATATTGACACTATGATATTGTCCTTTACCCAGGGGCACTATATCACTGTCTTATAATAATCCATTACTCCTTCCTGTGCATGGGTGACCCCCCTGTCTCCCTGTACACTGCTTTTACTATGCTGAATAAGTGGGTAACTCCCTAGGTAAACATGACATACTAGGCCATGTCATTGATAGTTTAAGTGTGATACACTAGAAGGTTCTTTACCATTCCTCTATGGCATGTGGGTGCTGTGCATCAAAAACTGGAGTGGAAAACAGTGTTGATCCATTATGACATTTGCCTATTGCCAGACTGATTATTGTGACAAAGAAGTTTGGCACTGCCCAAAGCCTCATTGTGGGGTAGCATCTGCCTTGAAATCTAGAGTGAAAAAAAACTCTTAAGCCAGAAAATAGTTTCTGTGGTGTGGCTGGAAGACTGTTTTCACCATAGTGCAGAGACATCATAGTAGTTTCTTTTAAATAATAATGGAGTGGATAGGTGAAACCTCCAGTGGAGGATGATTCTGGGAGTACAGTAAATTTAAGACAACATACAGCATTAGAGATGCAGTGGATGCAATTGCAGTTTCACACTCTTGCCTTCATAGAACTAACATTCACACTAATGTCTTATGGACTCTTGCTCTAGACCCTTGGCAAATACACCAGTACTCCAGTCACATTACTCATAGTGTGCATCAAAATATGGGAATTATAGATTTGCATGAATCAAAAACTCTTCAAGAAACCCACACAGTGCCTTTGTAAAGCATGGAAGAAAGAAATGTGAGACATGTATGATTACTAATATGGGCTTTTGGTTCTGTTAAAAGATTATGATTGTTATAGCTCTGACAATTCCCCTTACCCTAAGGTACAGTGACCTCAAAGTGTATTTAAGTAGCAGGATGTAGAAAACAGAGCCCCCACACATTAAAAGTGTTACAACTAGTTTTGTAATGGGAGGTGTACAGTTTGTCTTGCTGTTTTGTGACGTCATTTCTCAGTGTTGATCACAAATGAAATGAGTTTCTTTATGGAGTTTCTTATATGCTTGATAATTATTTATATAGTACAGTAAATATTGAATGGAATTATCAAAGATCTGTAATACTGCATCTGATGCCCATGCACTGGCCCAGTAATCAAGGAACCTCAATCCTCGCCACTAGCACTACTGAGGGGTGTGCAGATTGGGAGGATAACAAGTACACACACAGTAAAGTACAATTTCCCTTAAGAGCACACAGAGATCACAGTCAGTCTGGGGTTGTTTCTCCCTTTCTCTCCAGATTCCTAATAAGACTCCCCACTGGCACAGCTATAGGGTCCAGATCTCAGCTTAGTGGTCAAGCCAAAACCTCCAGCACCCTCTCTGTCCAACCAGTGTTTTGTGTCCCTGCCCAAGTAGCTGGTACATGCACACTTTGAGATCTGAATTATATACAAACATCCAGACACTTCTGGGGAAGGCTGGCATAGGTTATCCGGTTATGCCTCCTTTCTGCCCAGACTATAAGGTAGTACCAACTGTCACCAACCACTACTATCAGCTACTATAAAGGCCGTTACCAAAGGGTGCCCAATTTTGCTGTGCAATGTTATTATTATCCAATTAGTAAGTGTGATGAACAGCAAGGCTATTGGAGTGGCTTTGTACAGTATCACCAAATACATGCAAGTACTCTAGAGCTTAAATTATCTCTACACAAAACAGCCAGAGTTGAAAGGTTTAAAAATATTTAATAATAAATAATAAAAACACCAGAAAATACTTATTACTTTAACACAATGATACTACAGAGTCCAGAAATCACAGGAAATACTTTAAAACAATATTGTAGGATAGTCTGACATAAATACAGAAAATGGCTAGACTAATCTGGCTATTTCTAACTGTTCTAAATACATACATACAGACAGAGCAAGTATTAGTGAGTGGATGTTCTTACCAGATACAAGACAAGATACAAAATGCTCTTTTTTCTTTTTGAGATAGCCCTCAAATTGATAATACACAGTACTGCTGAGTCATTTCAGATTACATCATTCTTAACACCCCTGCTGAGGTTTCCCAGGCTCACAAAACTAAAAATGTAACATATCTACAGCTGCCAGAAAGTCACAGTAATAAAATACAATTTACATGTGAAACCTAGTAATTTGTTTGTCTTAAAACAATAGAAAGAAACTCTTAGTCCAGACATCCTGTCTCTGAGCTTGAGATCAAACATAGTTATAAAATTCTTTGCTTATCGGCTTTCTTCCAGCAGGGTGTACTGTGGTTACATTTTTGAAGTTCAGCATATAACACATTTTTCTTACATTTAGTTTTCTTACATTTGTAAAACAAGCCTGTGGATTATATTAATATTTATAATAACACAGAATTATCTACAAAATTCTATCTGGCTAGGCTGGCAGCCTCTCAGTTTTTCACATTCCCCCCCTTGAGAACTCAAGCTAGTTTTTCAAGTACCCCTTAAGAAACATTGCTTGAGAGGGTTGAGTCTATCTGGGTATACCTTACCACATTCCCTGTCTTGAGACCCCATCTGCGTTGGTATTGCTAATCCCACTGTGGTGCTGCACTGACATATCATATGCTTGCAACCCCAGGCTCCAACTTAGTAACTTGGCATTTTGCTGGCTGGCTCGATGTAACCATGTTAGGGGACTGTGATCTGTAACTACAGTGAATTTCCTTCCATACAGATAAGGCTGAAGTTTCTGCAGTGCCCACACTATGGCTAGATATTCCTTTTCTACAGCTGCATAGCATTCCTCCCTGGGTTGGAGCCTACAATTGTGATAAACCACTGGGTGCTCTTCTCCCTCTGTATTAATCTGGCTAAGTACAGCCCCTACCCCATGGTTCAAAGCATCCATCTGCACAACAAATTATTTGCTGTAATCTGGACTGGCTAACTCAGGGTGTCCTTCCAAAGCTTCTCTAAACTTCTGGAATGCCTGCAAACATGCTGTGGTCCATACTACCTTATCTGGCCTGTTTTACCTTGTCAGGTCTGTGAGGGGAGCAGCTATGGTCCTATAACTGGGGACAAACTTTCTGTAGAATCCTGCTGTCCCTAAGAATGCCCTCACCTGCTTTTTAACAGGTACAGGCCATGCCTGAATGGCTTTCACTTTGGCAGGTTCTGGCCTGATCTTACCACTCCCCACTCTATATCCCAGGTAGGAGACCTCTGCCATACCCATATGACATTTGCTGGGCTTAATGGTCAACCCTGCCCTCTCTAGCCTGCTTAGCACCTCCCTGACATGCTGAAGGTGCTATTGCCAGGAGTGGCTGTACATGGCAGTATCATCTAGGTAAGCAAAGGCTCTTGCTCCTGCTACAATATGATCTACCAGCTGCTGAAAAGTCACTGGGGCATTTTTTATCCCAAAGGGCATCTTTGTGAACTCATACAAGCCAAAAGGAGTCACAAAGACTGACATCTCTCTAGCACTGGGAGTCGAGGACACCTGCCAATAACCCTTGGTAAGACCAATGGTTGTAAGATACTTAGCCCCACACAGCTGCTCTAGGACTTCATCTCTCCTAGGCATGGGGTAAGCATCTGACTCTGTGTGACTATTTTATTCCCTATAGTCCACACTGAACCTGGTGCTGCCATCCTTCTTTGGCACCAGCACCACTGGGGAAGCCCATGGACCTTTGGACTCTTGAATTACCCTAGTTCCAACATTTCCTGTATCTCCTCCCTCACAGTCTGTTTGACTCTCTCAGACACCCTATAAGAGGCCTGCCTAATAGGCCTTTGGGGTCCTGTATCCACCTGATGCTGCACCATGTGGGTGCAACCTGGTTTCCCAGTGAACATTTGCCCAAACTCCTGTAACATTGCTTGGATTTCTCTAACCTGGGTAGGAGATAGCTGCTGGGACATTGCTACCCCTTCCACTTAGGTGTCAGTCCGAGCCTCACTGAGGAGATTAGTCACGAGATTTCTCTCAGACTCCTGCTGCAAGCCACTGCAAATATTAGTACAAGTGTCTCCCTATCATGGTAAGGTTTCATCATGCTAACATGGTACAGTTTGTGCTCTTGCCTTGTGCCTAGCAGTTCCACCATGTAGTTAACATCACTGACCTTCCTTACCATCTTGTAGGGTCCCTCCAAAGCTGCCTGCAGCTTGTTGTGTCTGACAGGAATGAGAACCATTACCTGCTGCCCTACAGCATACTCTCTAGCTCGAGCATTCCTGTCATACCAGACCTTTTTCTGCTGATGGGGTTCTGCCAGGTTCTCCTGGGCCAAGCCCAGGAGCTGCTTGAGCCTTGTCCTGAGGTTTAGGACATATGCCACAACAGACTCCTTGTGAGATTCACACTCACCTTCCCACTCATCTTGAATTAAATCTAGAGGTCCTCTCACCCTATGCCCATACAGCAACTCTAAGGGCAAAAAACCTGTGAATTCCTGGGGAACCTCTCTGTAAGCAGACAACAGATGGGGCAAATATTTGTCCCACTCCCTCTTAAACTGGTCTGCAAATGTCTGTAGCATGGACTGGAGTGTAGAGTTTAACATCTCAACAAGACCTTTAGTCTGGGGATGGTAGGGGGTGGTCTTTATGTGCTTCACCCCACAGTACTTCCACAGGCAAGTCAGCAGGTCTGACATGAAATTGGCACCTCTGTCAGTCAGTATTTCTTTTGGGAAACCTACCCTGCTGAAAATCTCTAACAAAGCATTTGCCACCTTTTCTGCCTCAATGGAAAACAGAGCCACTACCTCAGGGTATCTTGTAGCATAATCTACTACCACTAGGATATACTTTTTCCCTGTGGAACTTGGGGTATTCAGATGCCCCACAATATCCATAGCTACCCTCTGAAATGGTTCCTCAATCACAGGCAAAGGCATCAAAGGTGCTCTCACCTTGTCTCCTGCCTTGCATACCTTTTGGCACTGCTCACAGGTCCTGCAGTACCCTGTTGCATCTCTGGAAATTCCAGCCCAATTATCTACAAAATTCTATCTGGCTGGGCTGACAGCCCCTCAGTTTTTCACACTTATAAAAAATAACTTGTGAAAGGGTAGTAACAGTAAACAACATCAGGATAGCAAAAAGTCTCAGAAAGATGCTGAACTCTGTGAAAGAAATGTGACTGTGAAAGAGCACTGACATTTTAGATACCATGATACAAGCCATTAACAAAAATGTACAAGGAATGCCATGTCCAGTTTTCAGTGTTGTATATGTGCAAGGATAAAGATAAATATTAGATACTTCAGAAAAACGCAATCAGTAAGATAAACAATCCATGGTCAAAGTCATGTGAGGACAGACTGAAGGTATACAGTAAACTTATTGTGGAAGGGTATAAGTCAGGAAGGGAAGACAGGGAGGTAAACAGAAATCATCATATATATATGTTAATAACAAACAGATTTATGAGAGTTTCATGTTATGAGGAATGTTATCTCTGTGGTGTGAAAACATAAAGTTAGAAGAAATGTGGGTGATGAGTGAGTAACAAAGGATAAGCTTAGGTTAATAAAACATTTATGTACTTGGGAGATCTATAATACTTATCACAATGGAGAAGACAGGATGACAACACACACATTTGGGGGTAGGTGGAACTTCTTACAATGAATTATGTAGTATGAGTGAATATACATAGATGGGAAGGGAAGAAAGGGAGATAACCAGAAGCTATCATGCATCGTAATAACATAAGCAGTTTTTGGGAAAGTATCTTGTATTACGAGAGAAGATGGAGTTTGAGATAAAAGTATGATTTCTGCACTGAGTTGGAGATATGAGCAGACAACCAACAGAGTAATTCTTATCCACTGTCCTCACCTTAGTTTCTTAGTTCAGATGTAATAATAGACAGGAAATATGAATTTATCTTGCAAACCTTTTGCTTCTGTACAGTAAGTGAGCTACTAATATTTTTCAAGTATTACTCAAGTAACAGTAACCAAGCGGGCTGCAGGTAATGGACAAAAGTTGACCATCCGGAGGTGTTATTTGGTCTGGCATCAGATGCAGTGTCTGGTAGTGCCAAGTAGTGCTTATCTTGGGGGGCTATTACTACACTCCAAAAATGGACAGTCTTTGAAGTTTTTTTAAAATTATGTTTGTTAATATTCATTTTCATAATTTTTATCTGTTTGGTACACTTGAATTTACAAATATTTTCTCTGACTCAAGTTATAGTGTATAGTAGTAGTGTGGAATGGCCTAGCCTTCTATAGATTCATAGGTTCATAGGTTCATACTAGGCTATCTGCCCAAGGGCATTTATAAGCCTAGCCCATAGTTATGTGGCTTTCGCCACCCCTTTAGTTTGAATAAAAACTATGCCTATCATTTTTCTGTGCCTCTGTCAAGCAGTGACACTGAAGTAATCCCTGGGGTATATCTGCGATCTCCCATCCATTGGTCAAGATTCCTCTTGAACAAGGCCAGCGAGGTGCTCTGCCTCACATGTACCGGGAGTTTGTTCCACAGCATAGGGAGTCTCTGGGTGATGAATCTGTCCCTCCAGCACGTTCTATTTATAACCGTGTCAAGGTTTAAGTCTCCCACCCTTGTGGTTCTGAGGGATCTAGATTTTTTGAGGTGAAGCATATTCATCAAATCTGGGTTTGACATGGCCTTATATGTCAGGCACAGGTCACCTCTGAGCAAGCGGTATGAGACTGAATAAAGCTGGAGTTCTTTCAGTCGGGCAGCATAAGACATATTTTTGAGACCCTTTATCCTTTTGGTGAGGAACTTTTGGGGCCTTTCAAGCTGCATCAGGTGTCTGGTCAGATACATTCGAACGGGCATTGTACTCAATCATAGGTCTAATGAGTGATGAGTACAGGGGACGATGACCTCCCTTGATCTAGATGTGAATCCCTTCATGATCAGGTGGGTGATATAGAAGGTTTTCCTAACTACTTTAGCAACATGAGTGTCAAACGAAGACTACTGTCAACTTGGGTCCCCAGATCCCTGATGACTTTTCTGTGCTCAGTGGATTGTCACCTATATGGTAGCTAGGGGTAACCTTGTTTTTCCCAAAGGGTATGACTATGCATTTTTGGCGTTTAACTTCAGGCCATGGCTCTGGCACCAGTTATCCGTTTCTGTGAGGCCCTTCTGGAGGATATCTGTGTCAGATGTGTTTTCGACTATGGCCCAGTTTGCAGTCATCTGCAAACTTTGTCAGCCATAACCCTCCTGTGTTTGCTTGTACTTCAGAAAAGTAGATGCCGAACAAGAGTGGACCCAGGACTGAGCCCTGTGGGACACCACTTGTGACAGGCTTTGAGTCTGACATGGCTCCAGCAACTCTGACCCTGTGGGTTCTGTCGCTTAGCCAGTTTGCAACCCATCTTGTGATGTATGGGTTTACATTCAAGCTGATGAGTTTTTCGATGATACCTGAGTGGGGTATTGTGTCAAGGCCTTTGCCAGGTCGAGGTAGGCTGTATGGACTGCCTTTCCTCATCAATGGCCTTGGTGACTGTCTCGAAAAAGTCAACCAAGTTTAAGAGGCAGGATCTGCCTTTGACAAAGCCAAACTGGGTTGGATCCAAAGTCTGCAAGTTCCCTATGTCTTTATTTATGAGTTCCATTATGATCCTCTCCATGGCTTTGCAGATAAGGCTTGTCAAGCTAATGGGGCGGTAATTTCCAGGGTCTGTGGAGGCACCGCCTTATGAAGTGGGACCACAGTCGCCGGCGCCACTCCTTGGGTACGTATCCTGAGGTGAAGCTAAGATTAAACAGCTGTCCTAACTGTGGGTTTAATTCCTCGTTGAGTTCATGAAGCACAGCCGGGACACCATCCGGTCCCATGGATGCTGTGTTTTTGCCTTAGTGAGGGCAGTTCTCACCTGGGCGTTGGAGATGTTTGGGGGCTACAATCCTCTGGAATAGATATCTCTCCTTTTGGGGAGAAGTTTGCACTGAACCTGTCAGCCAGTATGTTAGCAATGTGTGTAGGTTCAGTAATTTTCACATCATTTTGAACTAATTCTGAGCATATCTGGGAGTTTCCTCCTAGGTTTCTAACATAGCTAAAAATGGCCTTATGATTGTCTTTAGAGTCCTTGGCGATTTTTCTCTCAAAATTTGCCTTTGATGATTTTATGAGAGCTCTTAGTTTTTTACTTATAATGATCAAAGGTGTCTTACCTTTCAAGGATTTTGCTCTATCTTGTAGTAGCTTCCTCCTTTTGTTGTAGAGCTTGTTTATGGCTGGGGTCCACCAGACTGGACGCTTGCCTTTGGTACAGAGAGTCTTAGTTTTGTTTGGGATTGCCTGATCCATGCAGTCCTGTAGGTGCTGGTAGAAGGCATTTGTAAGTGATTCAGTGGTTTGAGTAATGTTTACCACTGGCTCAGGGGCCTTAAAGGAGACCACACTAGTTTTTAGAAGTGTGAAATCGGCTTTTGAGAAGTTTTTCACTGTGGTCTTTTTTGTTTCAGGTGGGGGCGGGGCTGTGCCCCCCACACCTCCAACTAAATATACCAACTCCAAGACTGCACTATAGTGAAGAAAAGGGCAACTCCGTGTAGTTGGCCAACTACCTCCTTACCCTGTGACATATTCATCGAATCTCTTAAATGCGGTTTGAAGAATATCTGTTGCTCTTTACGTGTTTGCTCAAAAGCACTTTCATGTTTCTAATATAGACCCATGAATTTCAAGTTCCCTATTCAATTATCCAAGTCACACTTGAATTGGGTTAGGGAGGAACTATATTTCCCAAACCGCAGTCTAAAAATATATATTGTCCAAAAATTTCTTTACTGAAAACACTTCTTCAGAAACTGAAGAAAAATATAGATGAATGTCTTTCTCTTCCAAACAAACATCATGAATGGCACTTTTATTTCTTTCTTTACATCCTTCATATCAGAAAGAAATGATAAAATGTTTCATGGATGTCATTGTCTTTCTTTTCCACTGACTGCATATATGTTAACAATAAAGTCACTAATTTAAAAGTCATGGTGAAAAAAGTTCTCTTTACCTGTATAAATGATTGACCCTAATTTCCATTGGTGAAAAACCCAAGAGACAGGTAACCCTGTCCCAAGTAAAGTATCTGTCAGTCTCCTGGTGACCTTTCAAAAAATTCATAGCACATGCTGATCCTTCTCTCATATTTAATTGAAAACCACTGATCCACTTCTAAGCTGTAATCTCCGCATATATTCTTCTATGAACATCAATATGCTGTTTAGAACTGTGCAGCATAGAAACAGGAACAGCATCAATACATTCTATGATCTGCATTCAGGAAATATGTATGTCTCATTGGCTTCTGCCTCTGAAATCATTCCCTGCAAAGTAACTTCGAGTCCACCAGCTGACAGCATGGTAACTTCACAACTTAATTCAGGTATTATTTTTCTGTCAGGTTGCAATTTAATCATATTTTCTGAAAGAGGAACCTCCTCCTACATCTTCCCAAGATGCACCTAGAGTAACATAACCACAAAAAGTGTAGGGGTGCTTTACTAACGTTTACATTCATTTTATATATATATATATATATATATATATATATATATATATATATATATATATATATATATATATATATATATATCTATGTATAAACTTTAAATTATTCACACACTCTTTTTTATATCTGCACATAAAATTATTAACAGGTTATTAACAAAAAAGAACTTACTTGAGTTCTATTTCTTTCATTCTTTTTTTCTTCATATTTTCCCTCTAGCCCCCACTTGTTCTTCCACACTACAACCTTCATTTTATTTCAGTTAATATATCATCCTCTTCCATTTTCTTGTTAGATAACTAATTCACTCATCTTTTTCACAACACCCATATTGTCACAAATAGTACATTATCCCATTAATCATTATTACATTTCTTTACTTTATCATACTTCACATGCAATATCATATTCATAATTAGACAATTAAATCCTTCCCATCTGTATCTATTTTTATACTTATCCCCAAAATTATATATTCTTTTTGTAATCTAAAAAAAACAATGTTTTGCTGTTTCTTTTTCCATGCAGTCAATACATTTTCTTTCCTCCATCACCTTATATATCATAATATCCATCTTTGAAAGCTTGTCTGATAAAATTCTCCACAAAAATCCTCTGCTTTATCATTTTTTTCTAAACCCTTTTCTTCTTTTTATTTTTTTTATTTCTTTTTTTAACCTTCTTTTAATTCTTCCATAGGTGCACCAACATTTTTTATAAAAATCATATTATACTATTCTTTTCTTTTCCCATCAGCCTCACTTACTTTTAACTTCCATAATTTAATTTTATTGTCAAATTCTTTTCCCTCATCCTTTCCCTTTTTTTCTTTTATTTCTCTATTTCTGATTCCTATACCCTTTTATAACTTTCCTAGAGCATCATAAGGTTCACAGCTTCATAGGTACTTGGCTAGCTGCCCTTCTTGATCATTTTAAGCTTATCCATTTTCCCTGAAAGATGACAATCAAACCTTGTATATACCCTGTATCTGTGAGGTAACCATTTTGACTATTATGCCAACCTTCTACCACTTGGAGTCATTCCCTTAAAATCTTTATGGTTATTTTTTAGTCATAGGGTTTTACAAGCATTGTGAGGGGATTTGACTCTCAATCCTTCCACTGTGTAAGCCTGAGCTACTGAAGCAGTCATTATAAACAGCTGTCAGAAGTGAGATTTGAACCCATGCCTACAACTGGAGATCAGAATACCCATCAACCATAGAAAGAGTTTAATCTTTGATTCTGATGACTTAGACCACTTGGCCATCCTGACAGTCTTAAATATTGTTTTGCTTTGTCTTTCTTTTACCATTCTCATCAAAAATAAATGCATAGATGCTAAAATGCACCAATGGATTTTTTTTTAATTCAACCCACATTCTTTTTTATTATATTATTATAAAGTATCCCTCGTCTCACCAGGTACAGCCTTTTGCCCAAATAATGTGAAAAAAGGTATAATATTTTTTTTCCATTTGATTGGGAAACATATATCCCCATAAATATGTCATTTTCCCTAGTACATAAATATTCAGCATATATATCTTTTCTGAAATGAGAAATAAAAACTTTTCTACCAAACTAACTTTTTTTGTTTGTTCCACTATCTATCTCCATTGACATACTACACATTAAAACTCACCAAATGACAGTCATATCACTCCCAAAATCGTCATTTCCTTTCCTGGGAAATATATTCCATTTAGTTATCTCACCAAACCCCTTCATTTTGTTTACCTATAGAGCAGATTTTTAACAGCCTTTCAGTTCTTATTACAACCTCGCTTATCTTTCCCTTGTTTTTATTATTAGAACTAAATTATCGGCATAAGTTATACATGTTGATAATATGGCATTTCCTTCCTTCTCATATCTTGCCTTCCTCATTTCATATATGCATGTCTGTACTACTGTATTCATTACTAATATAAATAAGCAATACTCATCGGGTATCATTGTTTTACTCCTCTCTTAATACCTGTTGTTCATATCCATCCATTTATCATAACTACCCATGATTTTTTATAACATTTCTTTATTGCATTAATATTTTTCTCCTATACTGTACACCTATAACATCTGTCACGTTACTTCTTGACTTACTTTAATAAAGGCTTCATCTATGTTATATGTTATCAGTCTTAAATCTTTGTTTCCTTCCCGAATCATCTCTACTACTTCTTTCAGTATAATTAACATTTCTTTCATCTCTCTTCCCTTTTTGCCATAAATTTCTTCTCTTAGTATCCCATCCAGCACTTCCTCCATCCTTTTTGTAGTATTTCCATAAATAGTTTAAAGTCAGTATTCCTGAGTATTATGTCTCCAATTTTTTTATATAATTTCTTTCTGACTTTTTACATATCACTCCACTATGTCTCCTTCCATCATACCCTCCTTCCTTCATTCAATTAGTATTAAACAAAACTTCTCTTTCATCTTTATTCATTTCCTTATATCACTCCAATATAGCTCCTATTATTGTATAATTTTTCTAAAAAATCCTTACTTTTAAAGATTTTTTTACTTTCTATTCTTTTTGCCATACTGTTTTTTATACATTTTCTCTACAAAATTTTCTACCACCTCCATAATATCTTCTTGTTTGTATTTTATATCTCCTCTGCCATCTAAGACAGCATTTATTCCTCCTTCTCTCATTTTTATGTATTTTCCTAAATAAGGGGATCCTCTTCTTTACTTCATTTCAGAAAAACATATCTTTGCCTATATAACATACTTTTTACTTTTTCCTGTATTGTTTTCATACATATATTTTTCTATTTCCCTTATTTTTTTTTAATTTCCTTATAATATGTCTTTATTTTATCTTACTTTTTTATTTTTATTTCCACTTATAAATATATATTATTTTCCAGCTTATACAATACCCACCATGTTTTATTTTTTTTATAAAATGGTCTCATTACCATATGATCTTTCCTTAATATTTATTCAGTTCTTATCATGTGTCTCCCTTTTGAAAATCTGCAGTTAATCTCTTTATCCACCTTTCCCTCATTTATTATTTTTGTAACCACTTACCCCAAAATTATATTCATCTTAATGGCATATTTATTTTTATGCATCTTGAAGTAGTTTTGCTATACTCCTGATTATTGACACTGTATAACATTGTATTCCTACTTAATGCCTTATAATAATCCTGTAACATTGTTGTTTAATGATAATTTATAATGAAAATTGTTTAAAATGTTGGAACTTTTCTCTCCAGTCCTCCGCTGAAATAGGGCTCTTCAACTCAGTCAGACAATCCCGGTCAACAAATGTAAATAAATAAATAAAATAAATTTGCTGTCTTCTCCTGCTCTAGCTCATACTAAATGGACCATGACAGCACTCAGATTTTTAGTTCAAAAATGTTTTCTTTTAAGTTGTAACAAACTGCTTGCAAGCAGTTGCTACAGAGTATACCCTGCATAGAGGACTACAGCTCTACAGCACTCCATGTTTTAGTTAAAAAAACACATAAATATTGTTTTCCTTTAAACTGTAGCAAACTGCTTGATACAAATGTAGCAAACATTTGCTGTAATTTAGAACACACATAGTGCTGCAGTACTTGGTTTGACCATAAATGCAATACCAGCTTTTAAAAGCCAGAATTGCACTAAAGAGTGATCTGGATGATAGATTGATAATCATGCCCCCTCACACTTTGCACCCGGGGCAGTTATCCAACCTCTCACCCCACCCTAGCTATGCTATTGATGAGTCCATTTCTGTGCGTTTCTCTTTTTATTGATATGAATCCATTTCTGTGTGTTTCTATTTTTTAGTGATATCATTTATAATCTGCTATTTATCTAGTTTTCTGATATAATTTAGAATTAATTAGTTTGGATTTACTGTTTTGTTTGTCTCCCACTAACCTGATCAAACTGAATTACCTAGCACTCCCATCACCCAGCCCTAGTAAAGTACATATCTCTCCCAGTGTCTTAACTGTAACCTAAAACTCTAACCCAAACCTGAATCCTCACTACATAAGACTAATCCTACAACTCTCATCCTATTCCTTAAACATAAAGTCCCCAATCACTGCCTAACCCTAAAATTTACTTCCACCTCCCTAAGCCTATATTCCTCAGTCACTCCCTGAACCTAAAACTTCCTCTCACTCTCTAACCCTACATTTCCTTACCACTTTCTGTCCCTAAAAAATCCCCTCCTGTTACCTAAATTCCTCAATATTTCCCTAACTTTAAACTCCCCTTACCCCATTCCCTAAACTTAAAACTCCTCTTTTGCTCTTTAAACTTAAAATTCCCTCCAATTCACTGCCAAAAAAAAAAAAAATCTAAATTTCCATCTCCTCCAACTCCCTCACCACACTGCCACATTCACCTATCTCAAACTCAAATAATGTGTGCAGGCAAGGTGCAGCAGGTCAATTAAAGATTATTTGTGGCTTGTGTGAGTTGCAACATTCTTAACTGTTCCAAAGATGGCAAGGTACAGCAGATCCATTCAAGTGTGACTGGCAACCTGTGTGACTTGCAACATGTTCAAGTACCCTGGTTTCAAGACTTGTGGTCTGCAAGCAGCCAAGGACATGAGCTGTTGTACTAGCTCCATTTCTCCATAGCTGCTATGCACTGGACATATAGGCAAAGCCCAAGTGATGCAACAAAGGCATTTGTTGAAAAAAGTGAAATACTGTCACTCAAAAGGGATATATTCCTGTAGTATATTCCCATTCTTTAAAAAAAATACATACATTTTTAAATCACAACATTATAGGTTCATAGGTGCATACTAGGCTAATGGCCATTGAGCTTTACAAGCCAAGTCCATAGAAATGCCCTGGCATCATGCCGCCTGATGTTAGTTCCCAGTGCCTTTATCAAGTACAGCCACTGGAGTAATCCCCTGGGTGAAGTTTCTGTTTCCCATCCACCCATCAAGATTTCTGTTGAAGAGAGCCAGTAATGTGCTCTGCTTGACATGTATGGGAAGTTGAAGCTAATAAAGGAGTTTTTCCAGTCTTTGGACATCCGCTTTTTCTGAAACAGTTTCTTCCTTCTGTTATAGAGTTTATTAATGGCAGAGGACCACCAGATTGGCAACCCTTTTTTTGGAGGAGAGCGTCTTGGTTTTGGTGGGTATAACTAGTTCCATGCATTTATGTATGTGTATATACAGTGCATTGGTGTATGATTTGGCAGTCATGCATCTATTTTCCATTGACATGGGTGCCATGAAGTTAGCTACCTCTTTTCAGGAGGCCAAAGTCATCTTTGGAGAAGTTTTTCATGGTGGTTACCTTTGTGGGGGTATGGGTGAGATGGAATTTCATTTCTGTTCTGGATTTTTCCACAATGACTCAAATTCAGGAATGTCTTAGTCAAGACATGGATATACCTGTGTATGTCATGACAATTACACATTACAGAAGTTTTAGGAATTGGAATGGTCAAGGAAAAAATCGTACTTGCCTGTCTTTGGGGATAGGGGTTGGGATTATGTGCCCAGGTATACTTTCCATAGTTGAATTACCAGTGGAGACCAGGCTTACAGTAAGTGTACTGCCTCAAAATACCTGGGGCAGCTAAGTTCATCAGAGATGGAGGTCAAGGACCTACATTTTAAAATATATTGCATGTCAACCCCTTTTCTTTTGTGAGAATGCAAAGATAATAGTAGAGCTTAAACTGAAAACATTCATCTCCAATGTGCATGGATGATATCTCTCATTCCTGGTCACTTGAGTCTTACCCTAGCAGAACAAATGGCCCAAAGGCTTCTTGATCTGGGAAAAGCACAGAAGGGCATAACTTCATAGTCACCACGGTGGGGGCTGACCAGTAGGGGAAAAAATTCATTTGAAATGTTATTTGCGTTTAGATTTTTCCATTTGATTTAGTTATACAAGTTCTGCTGAAGAGTTCTTAATTGAAATATTCATTAATTAAATTAATACATATTTAGTATGATTAAAAAAAATGTTGTTGTATTTGAGTTTTACTCTTCAGTGCCACTGCTTATTGGTTTATGCTTTCTGTTATAATATTTATAACATCATTATATATATGTGAATTAATGTAGCATCACTTTTAATATATATTTAAGTTACTAAAATGATAACTAAATAGGGAAAGTCTCATTTAATGTGCAGAGATTCATATTATGCAACAATTATTTGTCCTAGCAGTGTTTGAGTTCTGTGACATGACTACTTGTATAGTATAGTACTAAATATAATAAAATATGTTTAAATATTGAGGTACTGTAAGTCTGTTTTAGCTAAGACTGTATAATAATTGTAGATATATGTAACTGAAAATACATCAGCATTAGGGGAAATAAAATACTAAATAAGCACGTATTCCTGTTGCATAATACTAGAATGAACATTAGTTCATGCATGCTATCCTTTTATCACAAAGGGAATCATAATTTGGAAACATTGTGCATCTCACATCTTTACACTGTGACATGAGTGCTGGAGTATGGGGTGACTTACTGATATTGTGAGTGTTTGCAGGCAAAATTATTATTAAAACAGCATAAGTTTACAGATGGTATTTTGGCAGAATCCATTTATGTGGCAAGCTTATATGACTGCTCACCTCTGGCATGACTGTTAAATAACTCTTGAACTTACTTGGAGTGTTATCTTTCTGTGATCTTAGAAGGAAGTTTGTTCCTTAACTCTGGAACATGATGACTGGAAGACCTGTCCCTTTCTTTGGAACTTACCTTTGGCAAGAGTACAGATAAGCATATTTATATTGTGGGTTTCTAAGAGTTAAGCAAGTGAGACAGAGCAGAGACGGTATGCATACTACTTTGAAAGGGAACAGCACTTGACCAAATTGCAGGTGATTTGTGAGGGTCTTCCAGCTAATAAAACAGAGTGGCTGAAAATGTAGAGCTGAAAAATTGTGCAATAAGCATAATGTGTGTAGTTCTGTTATAAGGCATTTTGAATTTGGAATACATAGCTTTATTACATTAAGTGACACAGTCAAACCATAAAATAATAGTAGAGCTACTTTTAAAAACATTTCCTGACTTATGGTAAAATGAGGTAGTGTTGTCTTTTTTATTTATAAGCTTTCCCTCATCTTTTTGTCTTTGACCCACATCATCAGCTTTTACTCTCACTTTCTTACAGCTTTTACAAATGAGGACATGAGATTCACATTGATGATATACAAACAGTTTTTTTTTTCTGCTGCAGAATGCATTTCTAGATTTTGGAGACTCTATCCAGGTCATTCATAACGCAGCACAGATGATGTTTTATTGCAAAGCATGGTACTTCTAGTATTTTAAAACATATCTCTGGAAAACTGAGCAAATGAACTGTTGTCCTGTAAACTGAAAATGGAATCTTTCACTTTGTGGAATTAGGCCGCTAGATGAAAAAGTTTATTTCTATTTAGTGTCCTTTCTTTGTATATGGTCCACAGTGGAAGTTAAGTACATCATGTCAGATGAAGGGAATGAAAGGAAAATTGACTGTGCCTTGCAGACTTGAATTTAACTTCCATAATTGTATTTGCTTTGGAGCTGATGATATAACCAGATCAAAATTCTTAATGCACTTCTGCTGAGACAGTTGTTCTTAGTAAGCAAAAAATATATAATTGTTGGTTTATCTGGCTGTTTTTTTGTGCTTTCATTCTTCATATGTATATCTTGTAATATTTTGTACCTCTGAAGACAGAATGCAAAATAAGGTATTACTTGCAGTTGCCTTTACGGTTTTGGTACTCAGGTTTATCTAAGAGCACACGCTCTGCTAATTATAACTCAAGAGTAGAATTTCAACATTGTGATGAAGACCTGGTGATTTGTAAATTATGTCCTGATGAGTGATCACTTGAAACAAAGTTTTGTTTATTTAAAGCATGCTTGAATTGATACAAGCTTAGCTGTGCAATGAATATTAATTCTGGTGGAACATCTTTCAAATTAGACTTAACATTTAATATTTGAAAAGAAAGCGTGCTTTACCTTGGAGGTATTGGGGTGTAACATTTATTTAAATATGCAGCACATATTTTATGTTTTCTTTATTTGGTAATTTTATTATCAAACTTGATATAAGAAGTCAGTCATATTAGTGCATCACTATAAAATGTAAATTATTGCATATTAATTAGCTAAACAAAGGTTTGCATCATAAGTACTTGTATAATAGATAACTATGCATGTATATGCATAAGGTTTAGTTCTTATGTCTGAGAAAGACAGATTTATTTCTTAGCTAAAATCTTCTCACCTGATGAGCTACACTGTTTTAATTAAAATTCCAGAAGGGAATGCTCTCACAAAAGGCTAGTATTTTGCTTACAGCTTTTACTTAATTATAAAATTATGTGCATTAATCATTCATGAAGAGATTATGACTCAACTTCTGGAATGATAGTGGTTTAAAAATGTGCCTACATGTTTATCTTTGATAATGATGTTGCTTAGTAACTTGGCTTAGTCTGCTCCCTTCCCTGTATCAGTTGTTTTCAAAACATGCTTGTCATCATGGTAATACTGATTTCTTATCACTTTATCATTTAGGCGAACTTATCAAGCTGACTGTAAGGGCCTCCATAAATAATTCAAAAATATTCTGATTTGAAGCTGTGTTTGAAGAATCTGTTATGGGCAAAGTCTCACATTTGCTTATACAGTAGTTGTTTCTGCATGTTTCATCATATCTTTCTGGTTATGGAAATAAATATTATGGATTTACTGTGCGTTTTGAATATTGTTAGATAATGAATCCAGATTACTTATGTCCTTAGTTCGATGTAACACCTTTGCATTGTAATCTGGAAAGAATTATGGGAGATAATGGAGAACACTGGACTGAAATAGTGACTTTGCATGATAGTTGATGTGTTACGGTAGGCACATTGTTGTTCACATGCATGCTGCTTTCGCAACATTTTGAATCACAATCGCAAAGACACTGTTTCAGTCCAGTGTTCGCCATTTTCATCAGGCTGACCGGTACTATACTGTATGAATTTTTTGGTTATACTTCAAAATAAAGGTGTTTGCATTGAACCTTTATTTTTGCATGTTTTGGATACCCCCCCCCCCCAAAAATGTTGCTCTCCTAATTATTTCTCTGGGAAAAAGGTGACAGATTATACAATATATATATAACGGCAGTAATTAGTTATATACTAATTAAGATTCTCTTCCTTTGTTAATGTTTCAAGGTAGTAGTATTAATATTTTAAAATGTGTCCTTTAATGTTTCTAACAGCAAGATGTTGAGTGCTAAGGTGATGATAGAGAACTTAGGACTGAGCATAAATCACATTCGTATTCATAGACAAGAGTTATGCTCAGTCCACTGTTCTCCATTATCGCCAAATTTTGGTACTTGGTATTGAGAGAACATCTAAAAAAACCCTTAGCTATACCTCTTCCTGAAGATCTTTTCATTGTTGTTGTTGTTGGCATTGTCTGTGAGATTCTTCACTGCTTGTTCCTGAAAGATTTAACAGTTTTGTCCAGCTGATGATTATGTTTGTGTTAAAAGGAGCTTATGCATGAGTTATTTCTCTTTTCATTCTACTCTGCCATAATTGTGTCTACTTAATTCACGTCCCATTTTCAGTGTCCAATAAATGTTATAAAATATGTTTACACTTTGTGCCACACAACAAGCAAATCATACATTTGCAAAATAAATGCACAGAATGCAGTGATGGAGAAACTAGTTCCTATATATGTGTGTACATCTACATATGTTGACCATGCAAGAATGTGGTTGACATAATGATTAAGCCTTTCCATTCTCAGACACAAGGTACAGGGCTTGATACTGACCTTGGGCCATTGAATGGTTATTGACTAGGCTTATAATTGTCTGTGGACTGATTGCCTTGTATTTACCTATTAATGTATTATCTGAGGTCTGTGAATAAAGATGCATTTAAGTGGCATCAGTTTCCTTACATGTATTAATTTTATTGTGTAGGAGTAAAAACAAAAATGTCCTCCTTGGGGAAAACATGGCAAAGTTTTAACTAGTTAAATAAAAGAAATAAAATAAAAAAATAATAAATTTGCCATGGTTTGTCTGAAAGGTTTTTTTTTTTTTTACTTTTGGTTTTATTGAATATTTATTTTATTCGATGATGCTTTATGGAATTAATGTGCGGATATACTTAGGGCATATACACAGTAGTTGAGAATGTGACTGGTCCGTATGTGCAGATTTCATCTACTATCATAAAGCAGAAAATAGGAAAGAAGTAAGAACATACTGTATCAAAAATCCCATGTTTATCAAAATGATAGAGTGACTGAGTAAATGAATAAAATACCAATAAAATTGTGCCTAATGAAAAGACTTTTGGAAAACATTTATTTCATAAAATAATTTATTGTGTAAGAGTCTGGAGCAAAGCAGCTGAAAAAATGAGGGGTAGACTAGGAGGAAGAAATTGAAGAAGATGGAAGATAACATAAGGGAGGAGCAGAGAATTTTGGAGACTTACTCATGAATGGTATTGAGAATCATAGCAAGGGGGAGGGAGAAATCAGATACAATGTAGTGGCCATGAGGTCTAGTCTTACAAGACATGGAAGAAAGTTAAAAGTGTTGTTATCAGGTGGTATGGTGGATGCATGTTGTGAGTATAAGCTGCAAAGACCTGTCAGAGGTAACAGTTCAAGTAATAGCAATTGGGGCTTGGGATGTGGCAGAGACATGCTATGATATTGTATTGGTAGTAGCATTCTCAAAAGTATTGTGAAAAGTTAGAGGGGTAGGGTAACCTGACAGAGAGATCAACTGTGTTTCAGGTTAGGCAACATCTTAGCCAAGAAGGGTCACCAGTATATAGAATGGTGATAAAAATGCACAATTCAGTGATTGTACCTTTAATGTGGAAGGGGAAGGCTTTCGTAAAAGTGTGTGGGGGGCTATAGGTACTTAATAAGCTGATAGAAGAAACAAACAGGCACACACAACTTAGTAATAATAATATCCATTATTTATCCAGGTAGGTTTACTGGACACACAGTCCTTTTGCAGGGGTAATCTGATAGCAATGCCTAATTAACTGAATTGCTCAAGGTCATACAGTAGACAAATGAGTGTTGTGGGAATCAGACCCTGTATTAATAGAACTACAGCTCATCGCCTTAACCTACTGCATCAGTTGCCAGACAGGTTAGCAGATGAGCAAGCAAGGGCAACTTGGAATATGGATGGATAATACTTTTATGCATTATAGAGAAGCTTACTAGAAGGATGGTGATCTGCAAGTAGTGATGTTGAACTCATGGAGATATGATCCAGTGACAAGACAGTATTAGGCATGGAAATGCCTAGGTCTGGGCTGTTTAGAAATGATAGAGAAGGCAGGAAAGATACTGGTTTTGCAATTTACCCAAAGACAGGCATTAAGCATGAGGTGAGAGAGGTAAACAAGCCACCCCCAGAGTTGGAGGGGAAGTGGGCAAGTTTGAAACTTAGTGCAAGTACTTTCTTAGTTAAGATGGAGGACGTGGTGGAATATTTATGAATCATTATGGTATATCTACACTCAGAAATAGGAAGGGAAGAGAATGACAGACTAGAGGAGAACATAAAAGAGTAGGGTAGGTGGGAAACAGAAACATTCATGGTTGATGTGAATCTGTCAGAAGACATAGAGGTTTTAATTTTTGCTGTAGAGAATGAGTGAGAGAGATGATTGAGGTCTTGGTTGGTGTGGGGGTAACCAACTGTTGCAGGACTGTGCCACAAAAGATAGACTCTTGAGTATCATCCTAACCAAAGGAAATGGGATCAATGATGTCCACATGACATTAGAAAGCAGAGTTCATGTTATTTTGTTCAGAATGTGTAGAAGGCAAAGACAGGGATATGGGATTTTAGGTAGCATATTATGCTGATCAGGGGAAGGGAGTCAAACGTGATTTAGGTGACTGGGACAAAGTGAGGAGATACTAGCTATCAGAATAATTCAGGTAGTTAGTAAAGAGGATTAAGGCTCTGAGCTGTTAATGAGCTGCTTCCTGTGTCTAGGGTACAGGGTTTGATTCCTTCCACCTTTATTTGCCTACTGTATGGCTCTGTGTAAGTCACGTGCCCAGACAAAACTCCAGGGTCACACTTAAAAAGGAAGAGTGTCCACTAGGATTCCCTGGTTAATAAATTAATAAAAAAATTGGTGAAAAAGTAAAGAACATTTTAGCTGTTTAGGAA
Organism: Protopterus annectens; assembly: GCF_019279795.1. Taxonomy (NCBI): domain Eukaryota; kingdom Metazoa; phylum Chordata; order Ceratodontiformes; family Protopteridae; genus Protopterus; species Protopterus annectens. Next base: position 112,905,947 of record NC_056740.1, on the reverse strand, counting down.
TATCACGCTAGCAGCCAGTGCAAATGATAAGGCATTCATGAGTCGGGAAGGAGTGGAATATGAGTGAGGCACAGTATAATGAGGGAAGAAAAGCAAGGAGGGCAAATAGGTAAACTGAAAAGGAATTGGCTGAAGGAGTTATGAATGGGAACAAAGGCACATTCAGATATATAACAGAAAACTTGACAAGACTCTTGGTAAACCAAAGGTACTGAATGAAAATTTTAATTCACCTTTCAGAATTTAAAGCAAGAGAATTGTGCTATACTAGAATGGGGGTAGAGAAGGATGGAGAGGGTATTGCCCAGACTGCAAGATAGAGAGCTAGAATTTGGAGAGGTAACTATGTGTCATAAAGTAAGGTAAAGTACAGGGACCAGATAAGCAGTTTGCCAAGACCTCATACAATTGTCCTTTGTGCTGGCAGATCCAATCCAGAGTTTTTAAGAAAATCCCTGGTAACTGCAAAAGTGCCTGGACATTGGAGGACAATAAATGTAGTACCCTTTTCCAAGGGAAGAATAGGAAAACTCCCGAAAACCAAGACCATTAGCCTAACAGCAGGTGAAGTCATGGAGAGAAACCTGAGGGGAAGACTGGTTTCTTTCCAAAAGGAAAACATTTTGCAAGACAATAACTAAGAAGGGCTTGTCTGCAAAATGTGTCAGTGAAACCATATCTGATTTTATGAATGTAGTCACCAAAACCTGGTTCATAGCTGTGGAGAACACCCCAGTCATACCACGTTACTTCTCCTACCATACTTTCAGACCCCAAACAGAAGGCTTCAAAGCCAAAGGAGGTGGAGTTTCAATATTTATCAAAGACATACACACTTCCAAGCTGGTCAAATAGTATGACGCACAGGAGACACTCCAGGTACAGTTAACTATTAACAAAACACCTATTCAAATCATAGCTAGCTACAGACCCCCAGCCATGACTGAGGTGTCCCACTCCACCTATCTGGACTTATTTGAATCCATCAAGATTCAACCCTCTACCCTGATCTTGGGTGACTTTAGCTACCCAACCATAAAGTGGAAGACCTATTGTAGCTCAAACACGAACGCCCAGAGATTCCTCTACTTCATGAATCCCAATGGATTGGATCAGCTGGTCGACATCCCCACAGGAAATGAAAATATCCTGGAACTGGTACTAACCAACATTAGTAGCCACTGTAGCTCCCTTACAGTGTCATCCTCCTTGGTAAGAAATGACCATAAAGCAATCACTTTTGAAGTCAGCATCTCCCCTGACAGGGTCAAACAAAAAAACTTTTTCCAAAACTGACTACAACCTCCTGAGAGCAGGTATAAGCAGTTTCGCAGCCACCATGTAATGTCCAAGTCTACACCAAAAAAACAGTATGAGCACCTGTATAGCTGGATGGACTCCGTGATATCTGACAGAACCAAATCGTCTTCCTCAAGGAAGAGTAAATCTGTCTGGTAGACTGCAGCAATAAGCAGACTCTATAATAAAAGGAAAACATTACTGTCTAGGACCAAGAAGGAGCAGGTGCCAAGTTGGAAGCAATCTCTCCTTTGTCTGAACAAGCAAATAAGGTCACTGGTGAAATACTCTAAGGCTAACTTTGAGTCCAAATTGGCCACATCCACTGAGGACAATCACAATGCCTTCTTTGCATACATCTGCAATTTCAAAGGTGACCCCCAAATCTGCTCTGAATTGGTGGTCAAGAATACCACATACATAAATGCCATAGATATAGCCAACCTGCTGGCAGACAAGTTCAGTGAAAACTTCACCCCCCGTAAACCAGGACATCCCCAGCACCTGCCCCCTCCCCTCATCACCAGACAGCAGGTTATTAATGCCCTCTCAAAGGCAAAATATACAGCCTCCATGGGACCCGACAACATCCCTGGCTGTGTCCTACATGAACGCAGGCAAGAGCTCTCAGCACCACTAGGCACCTTATTCAACCAAAGCCTGTGCACTGGCTTCATACCAGCAGAAAGGTGGAGCATCCACCAACCCAAGGAATTATAGGCCCATCAGCCTAACTAATCTGCAAAGCCATGGAATGCATTATAATGGACAATATAAACAAGGACATTGGTAACCTCCAAATACTTGATCCCACACAGTTTGTTTTTGTCAAAGGGAGATTATGCCTGTTAAACTTAGTCGCCTTCTTCAAAACAGTCACCAAAGCCATGGATGAAGGTAAGACAGTGCACACTGCTTTCCTTGACCTACCTACTCAGGCATAACAGGTAAACTCTACCTGCTAGGCATCAACCCATATGTTACCAGATGGGTAGCTAACTGGTTCACTGATAGAACCCACTCAGTCAAAATAGGGGAAGCCACCTCTAGTATAGACCTGTAACAAGTGGCATACCCCAAGGATTGTTCTTGGAGCCTCTACTATTTGGGATATACTTTTCTGAGGTGCAAGCCAAAATCAGTGGTCTCTGGCTGACCAGGATTGCAGATGACTGCAAGCTGGGCACTGTCAGAAATTCCCCTAGTGATGTGAACATCCTCCAAGAGGGCCTTAACCAAACTAATGACTGGGGCCAGAAGCATGGCCTCAAACTGAATGCCAAAAAAATGCATCATTATCCCCTTTGGGAAAAATGGTGTCCCCACTAATTATCACATTAATAACAACATACTAAAGATGCAGTCAGTCTTGAGGGACCTGGGCACCCAGGGTGATAGCAATCTGATATTTGACCAGCATGTTGCCTTCATTGTATGGAAGGCTTTCTACATGGTCCATCTCATAAGTAAGGGTATTTCATCCAGGAAGATGGAGGTCATAACATCCCTGCACTCCTCCATTATCAGACACATTATCGAGCACAATGCGCCCTTTAGCATATACCTTGCCAAGCACATGCAGCAGTTGGAGAGACCACAGAGGTTCTTTAACAGTAAAATCCAGGGTCTGAAACGCCTGCCCTATACAGATAGGCTAAAAGCCCTGTCCCTCTACTCAGTCTCATGCAAACTGCTCAGAGGTGACCTGTGTCTGGTATACAAGGCCGTCTCAGACTTAGCCTTGATAGATTTGCTGCATATCCGTAAGTCGAACTCCAGTCGTGCAACCTGTACGGAAGGTCTCAACCAGGTCTGTGACATCAATAGAACTTGTTGGTAGGATAGATTTGTGTCTCAATGACTCCCTCATCTTAGGTAGATACTAGGTAGATACTAGGCTATCTGCCCTAGGGCATTTATAAGCCTGTGGAATAGACTTCATCTCCATGTCAAGCAGAGTACCACACTAGCCCTCTTTAAGAGGAACCTGTACGACTGGATGGGAAACAGAAAATATACCCCTGGGATCCCACCTGTGCCTGCTGGACAGAGAAAACAGGTGCTGACTTTGTGGGAACATAGGTGAAATTCTTTGCTAGGCTTATAAGGGCCTATGGGCAAATAGCCTAGTATCATTCTATGCACCTATGAACATAGGAGTACTGATAAATGTAACCCACATGGAGTTCTCCACTCAATTCATTACAGGTGAAATCAAGGAGAAGAGGTGGGAGGAATACTAGTGGAGCAGATTTGTGCATGGCTGAAAGGGAGGGTTCATGACTTTGTGGTGAGGGGCAAAGTCATGAATAAGGAACATAACTAATGGACTTCCTCAGAGGTCACTCCTATGAACAGTACTCTTCTATGTGCTTTGTTGTGCAGAGAGAGCATCAACCTTTTTCACTGGTGAAGATAGTTGCAACAGTGGAAAATGGTTGGAAGGGCAGACTAAGTGGGAAACAAGGTGACAGTAGAGGTGCATTTTAGACAGATGCAATCTACTCAGCATGGTCAAAATAATCCTGCTGTAAAATATTAGCTGCTGATAGTGATACTTCTGTCAACAAAGGAGAATCTCAAGGATTGATCAGCAAAATTAAGAGGGCAGTAGCAGCAGTAGCAGCAAACAGATTGCTGGAGGTTTATATTCAGGGTAATAATCCAGAAAGAAAGATCTATATAAAAGACACATACTACAAGTTCTCAAACCATCTTATAAGACTAAATCTAAACCACCCAAACACTATCAACCTTTCACATCAATTGCTCTTCTCACTAAAGACCTACTCTCCTCCGGGGACATCCACCCCAATCCAGGCCCCTCTACACCTCCCCTCTCCCCATCCCCCCCATCTACCTTATCTACCTCCTCCTCAGAATTCTCTTCCAACAACTTACCAAACACACAACCCCTGTCTCATAACTCACCTCAATGTAAACACCTAACCTTTTATTCACTGAATATTCAAAGCCTAGCTAATAAAACTACTGAGCTGCACTCTTGGATTTCTAAAAACAAACTTCCAGAACTAGTAAAACAAAAAAGGCGAACCAGGAACAACTGCAGACCACCGATTTATTTATTTATTTATTTAACCAAAATTGTACTAAGCGCTTTCACCCACACACATCAGGGCATCTTCAGAGTACTGACAATCCTTGTGTTGAACCTCTTTTTAAATCCTTATGTAAATTAGATAATTGAACAATTAAACAATTAAACAAATTATTACCTACACAGCTAAAAATTCTTCATTTAAAAGGTACAATCAGCAATATTTACATCAAAAATGAACATAAACAGCCAGGACTTGTGCAAACTTGTTAATTTGGAAATGTAATAAAACCTTCTTGTCAAAAACTATGTATATGTAATACCAATAAATAAAAGTAAAAATACATATATAAATATCTAGATAATATTATAAATCTAAATAATTATTAAAAATAAATAATTGTTATACAATCCAGCATAAAATCATTCATTGAAAAATTTCCTAACATTAAAATTCATATTGTTATACAAAATATTTAAAACATTAAATTATCAGATGTTTAAATATCACTCATAAAATGGCTAGTTTGATAAACTGGTGCCTCACTCATACATGTTATATTATTACTACTGTGACTACTATTTAGCGGTACCAAGAATTGGTTCTGTGTGTTGTCTTGTAATATGGTCAATTCTGCTGATATTGTTGACCCCCGTATCGGTCCCGGAGCCGCTCCGACCTTCTCAGTGTCGGCTCCTCTAAAAAACCCCTTCTCCATTCTCATTATTAACTCTATAGTTCTGTTGTAAACTGGAGTGGCTGTTAGTATTCAAGTTGTTCTCAGCAACTGAATCGGCCACAGGCTGTTTGAATAACCGCCTCATGCTTTTAAACCCTTTGAAATGCACATACACTTTTTTATTCTTATAATCATTGGTGTCCCTTATTAATTTAAGATTCTTAGTTTCTAGCCCTTTACTAATAAATCTATCCATATCTTTGATAATATTATCAAGACGAAATCTATTAAATTCAAATAACAAGTCCTGGCGAAAATTCTTATCTAAAATGACCAATTGTTCATTTAAAACAGCAAGTTTACAATTATTGTTATGAATAATTAATTTAATCAGTTCTATACCTGTTCTATCGAACAGTTGCAGCAGTTCATCAAATAGTTCTGTCCCTTCTACAAATCCAAACAGAAGTTTGAACACACAAAGTCCCTTAGGTACTTGACCAAGCTCAAGGGACCTCTCCAGAAAAGCGTTGTCCATCTGTAAAGTTTTAAAAGATCTCTGAGTCTTTTCAAACTCTGACAACTGTTTGTTCAAACTACCTAGGTCATTGTTTTTGCTCCGTGAGCCATCCTGGAAAACTGGAGCAGCTAAAATGTCTTTGATATCCATAAACAAATTTTTTCGTGCCTCAGTGTCTCTAGTAACGCCGTCCCTAGTGTTCGATGCTTTGTTCGAAGGTGGGTTTCCAGACCGAACATTTCCTGTGTTGTCCCCTCCTCCTGTAGAACACGCCGAACCATAACTAGCTGACGGTTGCACCGGACTCGATCCTGGTGTAGAATGTAATGTAAAAAGTTGCTCCTGAGACTCGGTAATGGCCCCATTGGTAACCACAGGAGTATTGTGCCCTTTCTCCTGTAGAGCTTTAATGAGACGCTGCGTAGTCTCAATATATTGAAGAAAAAGTTGCTCCATAATGAAAACACAATAGTCCAGGTGAAAATAAGTAAATATAAATGATATTAAATCAGTAGTCCACCAGCGTAATGGTAAGCCCAACAAAGTACTAAAAACAAACTTCCAGAACTAGTAAAACAAAAAAGGCGAACCAGGAATAACTGCAGACCACCGATTTGTTTATTTATTTATTTAACCAAAATTGTACTAAGCGCTTTCACCCACACACATCAGGGCATCTTCAGAGTACTGACAATCCTTGTGTTGAACCTCTTTTTAAATCCTTATGTAAATTAGATAATTGAACAATTAAACAATTAAACAAATTATTACCTACGCAGCTAAAAATTCTTCATTTAAAAGGTACAATCAGCAATATTTACATCAAAAATGAACATAAACAGCCAGGACTTGTGCAAACTTGTTAATTTGTAAATGTAATAAAAACTTCTTGTCAAAAACTATGTATATGTAATACCGATAAATAAAAGTAAAAATACATATATAAATATCTAGATAATAGTATAAACTCTTGGATTTCTTACAAAACCCCTCACATCCTATCCCTATCTGAAACATGGCTCAAGCCAAATATCTGTAATAGTGAAATTCTCCCTCCTGGCTACAACATCTACCTCTCTGATAGACCTTCAAATAAAGGTTGTGGCGTAGCAACACCCTCAACCTTTCACCTTACCCCACATCTATTCCCAATACCCTCAACCTTTCACCTTACCCCACATCTATTATCAGCTTCCACCCTGCTGAACTTCTCATTCTAAGCATTCATCTGAAGCCACACAAAAAACTGGCTATAGCTTCCATGTATATTCCTCCTGGCAACAATATACCCATTCTAGAAAACATCTTATCCTGGTTCACTCTCAACATACCTTATGAAACACTCATTCTTGGCGATGTCAATACAGACTGGTCAAAACTATCTACTGACTCTCCCTTATATAGTATTCACCTTCATGGTTTCCACCAACTCATTTCTACCCCCACTCACTTCCACAAAACCTCAGCCTCCAGCTCCATAACAGACTGGATTCTTACCAACACCCCCCATCTCTACCACCAGCCCACAGCCTTATCAGACTCCCTTAGTGACCATCTCCCTGCCTCCATCCTAAGATACAACTCCCACACTCTTAAATCCCACCTTTTCAAAGACTGTAGAAAACTATCTACATTTAATTCTTCACAGTTTAACTCGATTCTACAAAACATGGACTGGTCCATCCTTAGACAACTCCCTCTAAATGATTCTGTTAACACTTTTAACAGCATTTTCCTGAATACTCTGGACTCCCTAGCCCCCTCCAGGAAGATTAGAGTGAAATCCAATCATGCTCCCTGGCTTTCAAAAGAAACTAAGTCCATCATGAAGCAAAGAGACAATGTCTGGAAAGCCTGGATCAAATCTAAACAAACACCTCTTCTTCTCAAATACAAACAACTACGCAATCTTGCTAAAAACAGGCAATAATAGACAAGAAGTAATTCTATAGCTCAGGCCAGAACAAATATAATTCAAATCCTTGTAAATTTTGGACAACACTCAACAGCATCCTTTACCCAGGTAGTTCCTCTAACCCCTCACCCTACCCAAACACAACTCCTGAGGAAACAGCTACCCTGCTTAATTCACATTTTATCTCCTCCATCCAAAATCTCCTACCCTCTCAACCTACCACTTCCACTTACCTGATCGCACACCCACCCCAATACTACTTCTTTTTCCTTTAAGCCTGTTCCCATTTCCTACATCAAATCTCTACTGCTCAAACTCAAACCCTGCTCCCCCTCTACTGACAAATTACTTCCTACCTTCCTCAAACTCGCAGCTGACTCTATCACCTACCCAGCGACAATATTAATAAATAGATCTGTGCAAGAATCTACTGTTCCTACCCTTTGGAAATCTTTCTACACTATCCCTCTCCACAAAGGAGGTAACTTCACTGACCCTTCAAACTATCAACCTATTGCCATTCTATCCCCACTATCTAAGATACTAGAAAAATGTATCCACACTCAGCTTTTCCATCACCTTCTCAATCAAAACATACTCACCCCTACTCAACATGGCTTTTGCCTCTCTCACAGCACAACTACTGCTCTACTCTCCTTCACTCACACCATTGCAGAATCTTTGGACAACAATAAACTTACTTCCTGTCTCTTTCTTGACCACTCCAAAGCTTTTGATACAGTGTCTCATCCATTACTTCTATCTAAACTTGCTAACCTTCACCTTTCCACCTCCACCCTCAGCTGGTTCTCTAGCTATCTGTCTGGACGCAAACAATGAGTCAAATGGCTCTCTTCCCCTTCTCCTTTCTTGCCTATCTCTACTGGTGTTCCACAAGGTTCTATCTTGGGTCCCCTCTTATTCAATATCTTCACCAATGATCTTTTCACCTCATGCTATCAGTCTTCTCTCATACAATATGCAGACAACTCCACTACATCCAACAACATCTCTGACCTACACTCCCTAACCCAAACAGCTCTACTTTCCACTGAACAATGGCTTTCAGAAAACTTACTGATCCTCAAACCCACAAAAACCAAACTCTTACTTTTCTGCCTCATTCTCTTACTCATCATAAATCCTCCTTTGTCATGAAGTCATGTAATAACACAGCTATCCTACCTGACACTCACACCAAACTCCTAGGAGTCATCATCGATGATGAACTAAAATTCAATCAACACATACAGCAATGCATAAAGAAAACACATGAGAAACTAGGTCTGTTATACCAAAACAAAAAATATCTCAGTCCTGAGGCTAGACTCACCCTAGGACAAGCACTTCTACTTCCCTCTCTCCTCTATGCTGCTCCACTTCTCACAAATATCCAAAAAACTACTCTGAACAAACTCCAACAATCCTACCACAAAATAGCCAGATTCATCACTAACTCCCCAAACAACACACACCACTGTATTGCTTTAAAATCTCTACAATGGCTAGAACTCCCACAACTACTACATCTCTACCAATTTCACATGCTGCACTCTATGCTCTTTAAACCATCCTACTGTCCATTTTTATCTCTTATTGTCTCTGTGTACACCCCATCTAGACCTCTCAGCACCTCTAATCAACAACTGCTTGATATTTACCACCCAAATAAGTCAGTAGGTAAGCTACTCTACAAACACTCTGTGGCCCAAGCCTGGAACAAACTTCCCCTTGACATACGCTCAATCTCTCACACCCCACTATTTAAAAAGAAACTTAAGACACATTTACTCAATTCCAGAATCTGCCCCTGCTATGACCATACATAGTTCTGTCCTCCTCCACATTGGAATCACTCTCAGTTGATCCTTGTCACACTCTGCCTCACTAGTACAGTTACTTAGTATCTTTAGAGGAAAAAAAATGTTTTTGCTGTCATTTAACTGTTGTTAGTGTTGTTTTTCTATTGTTTATTACTGTAATGCTAGTTTTATTTCTATTCTGTTTGCTGTGCTTGTCAACTACTGCAATGTTTTATTGTACTATCTGGAGCTTTTCTCCTTGGGTCTCCACTGAAAATGGGACAAAATCCCAGTTGGACTAACCCGGTTAACAAATGTCAATAAATAAATAAAATAAAATAATGATATTACTGTACCAGACCCTGAGAAGCACACAGGAAAAGACAAAGTATAGATTGCTTGAATAGGCCAGGGAATGTCCACAGAAAAATGCTTAGCATAGAGCAGAAATGCTTTGAACAGAGACTAGATGAGCAGAAGTTATTTTCTGCAGATATCAGAAGAGGTGGGGAGGGACAAACAGTTGATGTACTTAATCATATCAGGGACAAATGAAGGGGTCATTATGAATAAGAAAGACATGGAGAGGGCTCAAGCATCAGATTGTAGGAAACTAATGAAGGCTTTCAAGTGGATATGGAACAGTGGAGAAAGAGTAAGGGTGAGAACACATGTAGGACAAAAGAGAAAAAGAATACTAAATGTACTTAAAAGGTAAATTTTCTAGTCAATGTTTATGATGGTACCACTAGGAAATGAGTTTTTTATTATTTTTTTTATCTCCCACTGGACCAGTGCAATGGCTCAACTACCTTCACCCTACTGACTCATTTGTTTTGTACATTGTAAGAGCCAGGTATATCCTGGCTAGGCTTGAGTCCAACAATCCATTAATTTCTCTCTAGGGTAGCTCATAATTTTACATATTCTCTCTCTGTTAAGAGTTGAGTGGTAGGAAACAGGCCATTTACCATTCCAGTGGGAAAGTCAACCCCCCACCCCCCAGGAGCACTACCACCATTGCAGAATCTCTATGAGTTCCACAGCTGCTGCTTCAAAACTCAGAGAACGTGCCTTCTGTGATGAAAGGAAATACTGCCAGCACAGCTAGCTGGAATTTTGTAAATCATTATAAAACTGTGTTGCTTCTAACTAACTGCCCACTAGGTGGCGCTCCTCTACCTTCCTACTGTCCCTGCTTCTCCTGCCACTCTCCTCCTCATCTCACTTACGTAGTTCCATTGCTCCTCTTCTGCTGCCCTCTCCCCTACTATCCCTCACTGGACTACCTTTCCACAGTTTGTCTTCCACTCAGCAAACACCCATCTCAATCCCTTCTCACAACCTACTATCTTCTCCTACTGTCATTTTTCCATATCCATACCCACAACTGTACTTCTCTGTCAATCTCTCAACCTACTACACATCTCAGCAAACTTACTTTCTGCTCTCTCTCTCTCTCTCTCTCTACTGATTGGTTTTCCACTCTTTCTCCTTCACTGGGCTCTTCCCGCACCGTTCACCCTACGGGCTCACTCCGCTCCCCTACCCTACCCCCAATTCCCACCCACCCCCAGTGACCCTAAACTTATACCTGCCTAGCCACTCCCCCAACATTCTCACCTCCAATCACATTTCCAGCCTCGTTCACACCTACTAACTCTCCACTCCTGTATTACAGCCACACCCATCCCCTACCATCCTAATTACGACTAAGCTCCAACCTTGCTAAGCTCATCAAACTTAATATGCCTTTCACTCTTAAACTACCTTACTCACTGCTACTCCTTAACATCCTTCTTTTCTACTACACCCTCACTTCATACGAGTATCTCACTCTTAACAGATGTCCTAATTTATCTAAACACACTACCGCTGTCCTCCCTCAATCTGAACAAACCTATATTAACCTCCTGTCTACCTGTCCTTTCCTTACCCCTCACTATCACAGAATACTCCATAACAGGTATCTCACAACAAAAAAGTTCTACCTAATTATACCCTTTAAAAACTCAAAAGCATGTCCCCTCCCACAAATACTTCTACTGTTACACAGGGACATTCACCCCAACCCTGGCCCTGAAAATCCCCTCGACCACTCCCTCACTAACCAAACTACTAATCTCTTGAGTACACCTTTCTCTTCTAACTCACATACAATAGCACACCTAAACATTTGTAGCATTAACAACAAAATCACACAACTGCATGCTTTAATTGACCTCTACGCATTTGATATCCTCTGTCTTAGTGAAACCTGGCTTAAACCAGGTACCAAAGACAATGAAATTACCCCACCTGGATATAGCATTTTAAGGCAGGATTGTCTAAACAAAAAGGGTGGAGGAGTTGCCTTACTCTATAAATCTGAACTGCAGGTGTCCTCAATCGACTCCCTGCCTCCCTTCCCTGCAAATGCTGAAATACTCTGCAGCAAATTCCAAATAAATAAAAGCAAAGCCATCTATATAATATGTTCCTATATCCCCCCTGGCAACAACTTAAATACACTTGAAAACATTCTTAGCTGGCTCTCCTGTAACTTTCCTCAGGAAACCATAATACTAGGAGACTTTAATATTGATTGGAACTCCTGCATAACACCAAAACCCACCTATCACCTCAACCTCTTCAATTTTCAACAAACCATAAACTCCCCAACTAGAATTAACAAAACTACCAATAAACAAGCCATCCTGGACTGGATATTAGTCAACAATAATCACCTCTTGTATAAAACTGGAACACTCCCAGACAAAATCAGTGACCATCTCCTCACCTACATCACTAAACAAAAAAATAACAATCTCAAACAGGCTAGCTATCGTACTATACGTAGCAAAAAAAACTTTAACTTTCCTTCTTTCCGTAATGAACTCAAAGAGTACAACTGGTCAGCTCTAAAACACCTCCCCCTAGATGAAGCTGTTACCCTATTCAACAACACATTTCTCCATATCCTTGACCATCACGCCCCCTCTCGCTTAATTAGAATAGGATCCAAAGCAGCCCCTTGGCTTTCTAAAGAAACCAAGCAAACCATGCTATTAAGGAACAAACTATGGTCAAAATGGAGAACTACAAAAAACCCAACTGACCATCAAAACTTCAAACATCTTAGAAATACGACAAAAAAACTCACCTATCTTGATAAAAAAAATTATTACCTTCAATATCAGCAAAATCAAAGTCTTAGCCCCAAAAAATTCTGGTCAGGAATCAACAAACTGCTCCATCCAGGGAATACCAGAACAGCTACTCCAACTAACCTAGCTCAGACCCCTCCCAACATAATTGCCAATACATTCAACAACTTCTTCTCTGAAACAGTCACCTCACTAGCAAACACCATGGCTCCCCCCACTTCCCTTCAAAAGACCTCTCCTCAAATAAATACCCCCACACTAAAATTTAATACAGTCTCCACTACCTATATACGTAAATTACTCTCAAAACTTAAACCATGCACTCCATCAGCCGACCAACTACCAGCCGAATATCTACAACTAGCAGCAGCAGAACTAGCATACCCAGTCTCCATCTTAATTAACAGAACGATAACCGAATCTACTATTCCTTCCCTCTGGAAGGTCTCCCACATCATTCCTCTGCATAAAGGAGGAAACACTAATGGCTTACAAATTTCCATCCCATAGCCCTTCTATCACCTCTATCTAAAATTATGGAACGTTGTATATACCAACAACTTTTAAATCATCTCTTACATAATAGCCTACTAGCAGACTCCCAACATGGCTTTAGACCTTTCCATAGCACTTCCACTGCTCTTCTCTCCTTCACAGACAATATCAACAAAAATCGCAATAACAACCTTTTCTCCTCTGCTTTATTTCTCGACCTCTCTAAAGCCTTTGATATGGTGAACCATCAACTTCTGCTAGACACTTTGAAATCTCTCTCACTTGACTCTATGGCATTGCACTGGTTTGACTCTTACCTGAAAGATAGAAAACAAGCTGTGCTTTGGGCCAGCCATCTATCCTCTCAGCTCCCAGTCACTATCGGTGTCCCTCAAGGATCCATCCTAGGTCCCCTTCTTTTCTCCATATTTATCAGTAACCTATCTATTTCACTCCCAACATCCACATGTATTCAGTATGCAGATGATTCAACTCTCATCTGTTCTGCTGGATCTCCAGCTGAACTCCATTCTTCCACCCAAAAAGTCTTTACAGCAGCAGAAAAATGGTTCCAACATATCTGTCTCCTCCTCAATCCCCAAAAAAACAAATTATTACTTTTCTCACCTACCCTTAAGTCTGCCCCTTCTCCTTCTCTATTGTGTCTGACAATGGCACTATCATTACACCTGATTATTCCACTAAACTACTAGGCTTTACAATAGATAATCAACTGAACTTTGATTGCCACATTGACCTAACCATCAAAGCTGTTAATAAAAAGATAGGTGCCCTCTATAGACTTAAGCCCTTTCTTACACCAACTAGCAGGGTGTCTCTAGCCCAAACTCATCTCATCTCTACATTATTGTATGCCTCCCCATCCTTTATCAACCTTTCAAAATCAAACCTTCAGAAACTTGCCACAACCTACCATAGCATTGCCAGATTTGCCACAGGTTCCCCATTTCGTACCCATCATTGTGTTAATCTCAAAAAACTCGGCTGGCTTGAACTTCAAAATCTGATTCTCCTCCACCAGTTAGTTATCACCTATAAAATTCTCCATTACCCTAATAATACACCAATACTTAATAACCTTGACACCCCTTACAGGAATCTTACTTCCCTCCTCTCAGCAAACAAACTGCTAGTCACTACTCTCAAATCACACAATAAAGCTGGTGACTCCTTGTTTACAAATGTTGTTGGCTCTTACTGGAATAAACTTCCCATAGAACTGACCTCCCTAGGCTCACCAAAACTTTTCAAGAAACAACTAAGGTACCATTTCAAATCCAACTGGCTATGCCCTTGCTCTAATCCTGACTGACTTCAGTACCCAACTCTCTTTACAGCTCTCTCCATTACTTCTCTACTTGTCTCTACTACTTGTATCACTCCTCCTCTGTAGCTCACCTTATATCCACTTAGATATTGCTTTTCCTATAACATCTCTTCTCTTTACTCAATACACCTCTGCATCCTGTCATCTACCCTCTCACATAAACCTACACATAGCTCCCTGCTGTGCAATTCTATTTCTTAAAACTGGTGCCCTGGCACAAATGTATTATCATAACTGTTAATACTATATAGTATAGACCTTTGTATGTGCTACCTCTTTCTTTCTTTTCAAAATTACTGCTCCTGCTTTTGCTAATAATATGGGATTAGGAATCTACACAATATTTAGTATTTTAAGTATTTTACATTTCTGTAAAAATGATGTAATTTAAGAACTGTACATTTCTGTAAAAATGCTTCTGTATTGTTAATATCCTACATTCAATTAGTTCTTTGATCCTTATAAGTTGTATCTTACAGTGATGTATTTTATGTAATGTACCAGTATATAGTGGAGCTTTTCTCCTCGGGCCTCTGCTGAAAATGGACATGTATCCAGCCAGACTAGCCCTGTCAACAAATGTAAAATAAAAATAAAATAAATAAATAAATAAATGTCATTGGTGAATATCAAAATGATTTATACAAGATGCTCGTGTTATAAATATATTAGAACTGTATGTCATGTGTATATCAAACTGCTTGTACAGATGTCTGTGTGCATTGAAAATGAATTTGCAAAGTGCTGTTTGAAATGTAACCACAGTGTGCCCTACTGACAAGAACAAAAATGTGCATGCACTATTGTAACTGTTTAAATGCATATATTTTAACAGTGGAAACTGGAATACAGGAGGCTAACCTCAGTCCGGCAAACTTTAGAAAAATATCTGAAATTAAATTACTTTATAGGCTATGCAGTAAAAGGCTATCTCTCAAGTTTTCAATGCAGCTAGAGATACAAGATCTGTACTAAGAAGTTTTATGTATTGTCCTCAGAATGAACCAATTGCTACTTTTGAAGCATGAAGGAAGGCAATTGTTTAATTACTTTAAGCATCTGCCAAAGATCTGAGGAAAAGCCCTTGTCTGTATATTTTTACAGGTAGATGATAAATGCTGCCAGCTTCTAGCTATAGGGGTTTGGCCTGTGAACTATACGTCGTATGACCAGAAATTATGTAATTCTGCAAGTTATCCCAGCAGTAATAGTTTAGATATTAATTTGAGAAGTCTCTTATTAAGACTGAGCATTTTGCATTCTATCTTGGACCTGACAACAACTAGAAGATCCATTCACCACATCTGCCTTGCTCTATTTGTAAGTTCTCAGGTTATAGTATAACTCTTTTGGATACAGTGAGGAATATAGTAATGCTAGGTTTAGATGCTTTTCTTTATTTGTATGAGCCTGTACTGTAATGTTACTTTAAATATTTCCTGTGGTTTTGAACTTTGATGTCACTGTGAATATATATTTAGTATTGCCTTGTTCTTTTATTATTTATTATTAAATATATTTAAACATTTCATTGTATCCAATCTGTATAGAGATATTTAAGGTTTGAGAGTACCTGCATATTTATTCGGTGACACTGTGTCGGCCACTCCTAATAGCCTTGCTCTTGGTCAAATCACCATTTGTATTAAGATTAATATTACACAGTAAGATGGGACAGCCATTGTTACGGGCCTTAAAGTAGCTGATAAGGGGTTCTGGTGGCAGTGGTAACTACCATATAGTCTGAGAAGAAGGATGCATAGCTAGTAAATATGTCAGCTTTTCCCAGGTGTGTGTGTGTGTGTGTGTGTGTGTGTGTGTGTGTGTGTGTGTGTGTGTGTGTGTGTGTGTGTGTGTGTGTGTGTGTGTGTGTGTATGCGTGCATGCGTGCGTGCGTGTGTGTGAGTGTGCGTGTGCATGTATGCGTGTATGTGTGTGTGTGTGTGTGTGTGTGTGTGTGTGTGTGTGTGTGTGTGTGTGTGTGTGTGTGTGTGTGTGTTTTGTGTAACACATTTCCAAGAGTGTGTGTATTACCTTCTTGGGCAGGGATACAAAGCACTAGTTGGACAGAGAGAGTGTTGAAGGACTTGGCTTGGAACCCTGGCTAAGGACTCAACTCTATAACTGTTCTAGTGGGCAGTCTTATTGGGGATCTGGAGGAAGATGGAGAAACCAGCCCCAGACTGACTGTGATCTCTGTGTGCTCTTAAGGGAAATTGCACTTGATACAGAGAGCTGCATCTGGAAATACTGTGTGTGTACCTGTCATCCTCTCAGTGAACATCCCCCACTGTTGTCAGTGGTGAGGATTGAGGCTCCTTTATTACTGGTCCAGTGGAGGGTCATCACTCCTTCCCGTACCCTCTGGGCTTCGTGCATGTGCTTTTTGGCAGCTCATACTTACCAGGTTATGCTGTACAGGTGCAGTATCTATTGCCCCAAGTAGGTATCTTCCAAGTGACATACCAAACTCCTCACAGGATGGGTGAGCTGGGAGAAGCATCTCAGTCCCATTATCCCCTTGAGAAATCATACAAGTGGGTGAATTGCTAATCAGACATTTTCTGATGAGTCATAGTCAGGGCCTTATGTCCTTCAGTGGACTCAGAAATCTTAGTTATTAGGAGAAACTGACAGCCCTTTCTCCTTCCTCAGTCTCATACAGACTCCTCTGTAGATTTCTGTGTCTTACCTTTCATGCCATGAAAGATCCAACCCTGTTTGACTTCTGATTCCTTTGCAGAACTTATGGTGCCTCAAATACTCGGTTAAAGGAACTAAACCTTCATCAGCAGATAAATACAACATGTTGGTGTGATGGATTTATATCCCCCCAAAGTGTCCCTCACATCTGGAACAAACTTCTACTTCATGTCAAGCAGACCAGCACCCTTACCACCTTCAAGGTAAATCTAGATAATTAGATGGGCAGCCTAAAATTCTTCCCTGGTATTGCTTGTCTTGCCATCCATGAGGTTAGATGGAAATTTTGAATACTTTTTTGGCTAGACATGAAATAATCTGCAGACTGATTGGTTTGTACATATCTATGAGCCTATGAATGTATATAGTAAAGATGGCTATCTTAGGCGACATTAACATTAACTGTTGTTCTGTAACATCTAACACCCCAACTACTAGTGTTAACCTGTATGGGTTCAAACAGCTGATCTCTTCCCCTACTAGACTCAACAAAGTGAATCCATGTCCTTGACTTGATACTTGTCCCTGACCTCAGCAAGTGTGCTGTCTAAACAGATTCTACCTGATTCCCTTAGTGACGTCACCCTATGTTCACCAGTAGAAAATTCACCCACCAGCTAAAATAAATCAGTACAGAAATGTTTCCAATTTTCATCCTGACACACTCAGTAACCTACTGATCTCTATCAACTGATCTCCACTCAAAGCCCTACCCCTAGATGAAGCTTCCAACAAATGCAACAATATATTCATGAATAATTTGAACACACATGCCCCTACAAGAAATAAAAGAGTAAAAAATGCTCAACCTCATCTTGGCTGTCTCATTCTACAAGAATTCTCACACAAAAGCATGACTAATCATGGAAAACGTAACACAAAGATAAAAACCTGCAAACCTTACATCTATACAAGCAGTTATACAACCTCATCAAGAAGCACATTTACCTAGACATAAAAAGTTATTACTCTAATCCACAAAATAACTATAAAAAATCCTACAACATTCTGAAGATCAATTAAGAAGATTTTTCATCCTGTCTGTCCTTCATCAACAATCCCCTATCCAGACTTATCCCCTTCAGAAACAGCTCCCAAATTTAACCTTTTCTTTATTGACATCATAGCATCTCCTACTTCCAGCTTTCCTCAACCATTTAATTTACTTCAAAACTCTACTAGTCCTGACATTCATGCCTTCAATCTCTTATCTATCTCCACATAATATTTATTTATTTAGTTTTACTATCTATCTCCACCTAATTTTTATTTATTTATTTTTACATTTGTTTACCTGGTCCGACTGGGACAGAAGCCCATTTTCATTGGAGACCCGGGGAGAAAAGCTCCAACAAATATAGACAGGGTACAGTGGAATACAGTAGGATATTATATACATGGTTCAAGATGATAGAAATACAGTAGAGTGTATATACATGGAGGATAGTAACATATTTTACAGTAGTGAGTGTGTGTGTGTGTGTGTGTGTGTGTGTGTGTGTGTGTGTGTGTGTGTGTGTGTGTGTATATATATATATATATATATATATATATATATTTATATATATATATAATATGTATATATATATTTACACATAGTAACAAGTACAAAATATTTGAGCAGAGAATACATGATTAGGACCAGATAGGTGACAAATAGTTATTGCTTTATTACTTTAACATAATTATTAATTTAGAAAAAGACATGCTTAACATAGGAGAGTAGTATTTGTTATGTATAAGAATGCCGAGCAGTTACTAAATGAACTTAAACCCTTCTCTCCTTCTGCTGATGATCTCCCAGCTGAGCACCTTAAGCTGACAGCAGACTCTATAGCATACCCAGTCACATTTCTCATTAGCAAATCTATTCCAGACTCCCATGTACCTGCCCTGTGGAAAAAAAAAGGCTTCATTACTCCCCTCCATAAAAGATGTAACTCCACTGAAATCTCTAACTTTAGGCCAGTTGCCATCTCACTCCCCCACCTTTAAGATCCTGGAAAAGTATATTCATAAACAGCTCCTTCAGTAGCTCTTGCAAAATGATTGTCTAACTCCAACATAACATGGTTTATGACCAGGCCATAGCAGCACTACAGCTCTCCTCAACTTTTCTGGCAACATAAAGCAAGAGACCAGAGAAAGTTTATTTCCTCTGTTTTTTCTAGATCTCTCAAAACCCCTTGACATAGTGTCACATGATAAACTTGTGACTCAAATGTCCTTTCTGGGCCTTTCTAAACTAACTCTTCTGTGGTTCTCTAACTACGTATCTGAAAGATGTTGATCGTCAAATGGCTCCCTTCTTTCTGTCCTTTTCTCCGAGTTAAAATGGATGTTCCTCAAGGCTTTATTCTCAATGCATTGCTCTTTAATATGTTCATCAATAACCTATGTACCGCTTTTCAGCAAACTTACCTTATTCAGTATTCAGATGCCTCAGCTCTCCTTTGCTTATCTAAGAGCCCACTACAAATACAGTCCATGACACAAAATGCCGTCAAATCAGTCGAACTGTGGCAACATCAAAACCAATTTTTACTTAATCCCAATAAGACAAAACTACTACTATTTTTCCTAATTCCAATGCGAATGCTAAAGGTAACTTCTTTAAACAGCACTGCTATTGAAGTTGTTACCCATACCAAATTGCTTAGAGTCACCATAGAGGATAACTTAAATGTTGATCATCACATACAAAATTGTATAAAAATAACTTATCAAAAGCTAGGTCTACTATATAGAGCAAAAAAAATATCTGTTCCTTCTAGTAGAATCACTGTAGCTAACACTTCTTTTTCTATTGGTTATCTATTTTGACTAACATACAGATCTCATTTAATCACAACTGGAGCAATGCTATAATAGGATAGCTACATTTGCAGCTAACCTGCCACATAAAGTTCATCACTGATCTGCATTGTGTGCTGCCAAGTGAATACAACTCCCATGTCAACTAGCCCTTACTTCTTCTCATCCATAAAGTGCTATAAAACTCCTCTACCTGCCCTTCTATCGCCTCAGTACTTCATCAGTATTTTCCAAATCACCATCTGCTTTCACATGACAAAAACCTGCTTAAACTCTATAAACCAAAAAAAACATATGAGGCAAAATTTATACCCACACTGCATATCCAAACTATGGAACGCTATCCAAAAGGCATTCAGAACTATGTCCAGCCTTTGTGTATTTAAGTTCTCAAATAATTTCTCACTAACTCATAGCTATGCCCATGCACCTCACCTGTATGATCTATATTAACAGCTGTTTTGCATTCTTAGTAACCTAACCTCTCATCATACCTTTCAAAACCTACCATCTCCTCACTCTTAGGGTGAATCTACATATTTTTATTTTTATCTTGTAGCACAGTACACTATACTTGTAACACTTTTGTATGCACTAATTATCATATTTATTCATCTTTTTTTTATTTCTACATCACTAGTGCCTCCTCATGCTTTATTGTATCCTATGTATTCCACTATCAAACTATATGTATGTTTATATATATATATATATATATATATATATATATATATATATATATATATATATGTGTGTGTGTGTGTGTGTGTGTGTGTGTGTGTGTGTAGGTTTACTATCAAAATAAGGAAATGCAGTTTGATGAAAACGGGTTGGTGTTCTACCATTGCCTGTAATGTTGAACTGAAAATATACGACTTCATATTAGCGAAAGTGAGTACACATTTGCTAATATGAAGCTGATGTTTTGAATTAAGATTGACGTAAAGTGTGGATTGAAAATGTTCCCTTTTCCTCATTGTAGTGCATTCTCAGAGTTGGTATATAATATGCAGGGGGTGTGGGGATGCACCGGGGCTTGGCCCCCTGCAAAAACATTACTGATAAAACAGACTTTCGACATTGTGACTTCCTCTGTTCGAATGTCAATTCCGTGGTTGCCATTTCTGACATTTTGGTAATTCAGTGTTACCAAATTTGAATAAATGAGTCGATCATTTTGTGGAAAATGTTTTGATTTTCCACATTTTGATAGTAAACCATATATATAAATATATATATATATATATATATATATATATATATATATATATATATATATATATATTTTTTATTATATTTGTATTAATATCTTACTTGATGTTATTTATCTCTCTGGAGGTTATTTCCCCAGGCCTCTGCTGAAAACTGGTATTTACTAATCAGTCAGACGTTCCCAGTAAACAAATGTCAATAAATAAATAATCAGTAAATAAATTTAACCTCTTAGTGCAAAACTTTTGCAAAAAGCTAAAAATAATGGGGGAACAAATGCCCAAAATCAACAGCAAAATGTAAATATTGCTCTTATCAACTTAGAAAGAATAACCTGTGTTGCATTATTATGCAATTACTGAAGGATATGAAGTCTGAAACTTAAATGCCTGCCATTATTTAGCAACTTTAGTCCTCAGTCACTTGCCAGAAAAAAACAGTTATTTTGAGGAACAGATCAAAAATATCAGGCAAAAATCTAATCATTCTGCAAAACTCTGGACAGTTGAAAGCTATGCTTATATTAAAAAGGGACAAGATTGATTACTGAAATTTGAAATAAGTAAACAGAATGAATTTTAATATAACAAACACAGTGCAAGTAAACACAGCAATTTTTTTCATAGTATGGAGTACAACTTTGTATATGTGTATCAAATGTACTGAAGCTCCGTAAGCAAAACTGAAAAAATCATGATGTGAAAACAAAATGCATTTTATCTATTGTGCAGAAATAAATCAAGACTTTTTTATAATTATTTCAAAATTAAAGGGGTTTAGGGATGGCATACTGCTTAAGTTATTTACCTTGTAAAAAAGAGATACAGGGTCTAATTCTCACCAGAGAAAGTGACTAGACTTAAAAATGGTCAACAAGGACAGCTAGCCTAGTACTAACTTAAGTGGATTTGTGGTCATTACTTGTCATAATAATCACTGTCATGAGTTCAAATCACTCCTCTGTACACATGACCAGTACAAAACTGTTGACTGGATTGATAGATGTTGTTAGCCCATGTGGATTGTGTATTTAGACACATTTTTCATATTAATTCAGATTCACGTTATCTGTACTTAACAGTGCTATTGTGATGTTTGTTTAGCAGAAAACTAGTAGCTAGGAGGGTAAGGTTATGGACTTTTAATGTGGACATAAGTGAATGCTGTAGGTTTGAATCCAGCATCCACCAGTTTACTTACACTACTTAGTTGTCCTAGTGTGTGTAATGTAATTGTAGTCTTTTATAAATGTCTGTCTAAGCCCACTCCATGTTTCTTGATATGCCGAGTAATATTAAGGTACAGTCCAATACCCTAATAATGGGTGATTTCAACTCCCCCACCATCAGCTGGGAAAACTACTCATGTACTAACTCATTTGCTCAACGCTTTCTGGAATTCATAAATTCTGGCATCCTGGATCAGCTTGTCCATACCCCCACCAGGGGCAGCAATATCCTCGACCTGGTCATTACCAATATGGCAACAGATGTTCCACACCATAGGTCAACTCCTCGCTGGTCAGATCCAACCATGAGCTAATCTCCCTAGACATCAATATCCCGCCCCCACCCCCATTAAAGAAACCACCATAAAAAAACTTCTCCAAAGCCAACTTCATGCTTCTTAAGACAGAAGTGGCAAGCTTCACGACACCCATTTAGATGGAAAATAGAGGTGCTATTGCTGAATCGTATACAAATGCACTGTATAAGCACATACACGAGTGCATGGATTGTGCTATTCCAAACAGAACCAAGATGCTATACTCCAAAAAAAGGAAGCCAGTCAGGTGGTCCCCTGCCATAAACAAACTCTGCAACAGAAGGAAGAAGCTGTTGCAAAAAAATGAGTAAAATCCCCTGATTGCAGGAACTCCCTGGTCAGCCTCAGTAAGAAGCTGAGATCCCTCATAAAATCCTCCAAAGCTAGTTACGAAAATAAAATCGCCACTGATTCTAAAGACAACCACAAAGCATTCTACAGCTCTGTCAAGAATCTTAATGGTGACACTCAGATCTGCTCTGAGCTACAGCACAATGGCACTAGATATACAGAACCAACTGATATTGCCAACATCCTGGCAGATAGGTTCAGTGCAAACTTCACCAACCCTCACCCCCCAAAGGGCCCATCACTATACCGAAAGAATGCAAAGCCCCTGTAATCATGGCTGCACAAGTAAAAACTGCACTCTCCAAAGCCAAGAAAACAGTATCCATGTGACCTGACAACATCCCAGGCTGCGTTCTGCATGAACTAGAGAATGAACTGGCACCCCCCCCCCCCCCCAAGTACCATGTTCAGTCATAACCTCACTTCAGGCTTTGTGCCTACTGAATGGCGCACAGTGATGGTTATCCCACTCCACAAAGTGGGTACCGCCATGGATGCTGGGAACTACTGCTCCATTAACCTGATAAGCCTGGTCTGCAAGGCCATGGAATGTATCATCTTGGAGCTTATAAACAAGGACAGAGGTAACCTCCAGACTCTGGATTCCACTCAGTTTGGTTTTGTAAAAGTAGGTCATGTCTCCTAAACCTGATTGACTTCTTTGAAGCAGTCATCAGAGCTGTGAGCGAGGGTAAGGTGGTGCACACAGCCTATCTTGACCTCGCCAAGGCTTTCGACACCATCCCCCACTCTGGAATTATAGATAAACTCACTAGACTGGGCATAAATCCCTATGTTACAAGATGGGTGGCCAACTGTCTCACTGACAGAACCCACACAGTGAAAGTAGCCGACTTCAAATCCACCTTCAGATCAGTGACAAGTGAAGTACCACAGGGCTCAGTCCTGGGTCCTCTCCTGTTTGGCATCTCCTTCTCAGTAATCCAGGCTAATACAGGAGGTCTTTGATTAATGAAGTTTGCAGATGACTGCAGACTAGGTGCCATAACAGAATCACTTAATGATGTGGACATTCTACAAAAGGGCCTCACTGAGACTGATGCTTGGTGTCAAAGTCATGGCCTCAAGCTCAATGCCAAGAAGTGCATTGCCATCCCCTTTGGGAAAAAACACTGTACCCATGAACTACCACATAGGCTGTAGCCTACTAAACACCAAAAGTGTGATAAGAGACCTTGTGACACAGGTGGACAGTAGTCTGTCCTTTGATAATCACATCACCACAGTAGTCAGGAAATCCTTCTACGTGGCACACCTCATCACAATGGGGTTCACCTCGAGAAAAAAAGAGGTCATTATTCCTCTCTACTCATCCCTCATCAGACCAATTATAGAGTACAATGCCCCATTTGGCATGTACCTCGCAAGACATCTACAACAACTAGAAAGGCCACAGAAATACCTCACTAAGAGGATTACAGACCTCAAACAGATGCCATACACAAACTGTCTCAAAAAACTCCAGCTCTACTCTGTTGCTTATCACCTACTCAGAGGCGACCACTGCCTAACATACAAAGCCATGTCAAACCCAGATCTGCTGGACATGCTGCACTTAAAGAAACCCCAGTCCCTCCGAGCCACACGCTCCAGGGACCTAAACCTTGCCACCACAATAAACAGAACATGCTGGAGGGATAGAATCCTGGCCCAGAGACTTCCCATGCTCTGGAACAGACTACCCATTCATGTCAAGCAAAGCTCCTCATTATCCCTCTTTAAGAAAAATCTCAACATTTGGATGGGAAATATCAATTCACCCTGGGGATCACTTCTGTGGCTCTGCAAGACAGGGGCGCAGGAAAATAACTTTCTTGGGTGGCAAACACCATGGAACTTTTTTGGCTAGGCTTATATAGGCCCCAGGGCTGATAGCCTAGTACCTACCTATGCACCTTATAAGCAAACTGCTAAGGGGGTTGGGGATTGCCATAATGATTAAGATGCTTACCACATAGAAAAGAGGTGCACAGCCTGATTCTCACAAAGAGAAATTCACTAATCTTAAAATGGTCCACAAGAACAGCTAGCCTAGTACTTACAGAGTACAGGGTTTGTTTCTGACCTCAGGTGATTAACTAGCCTTAAAGTGGCCCTTAAGGTCAGTTAGCCTGGTATTCACCTATGTTCATATATGTGTGCGAAGCCATTGCATTACCTGGTGGCAACTTAAAGTAAAACAGCATTTCAAAACAAATGTAAACTTTATAAGTATGTGTAGGTCCCTACTTCCATGACATATAGTCTTTACTATTTGAAAACCACATGAATGAAATTCATCTGTCCATTGTTGTTTAGTCGAAACTGTCTCATCATGACCTTTTGACCTTTTGAATACTCGTTGCCATCCTTAGAATTTAAAACACCAGTGGGGAACAGAAGTTGATTGCCAGACCTTTCTTTCATTACACACACACCTGAAAATAGTTTTGAGTTAGCATTCTACTTACCTCACATCTTTGGTATGTGGGAGGAGCTCAGAGTATCATGTGAAAACTCTCATGAACACAGAGGAAAGCATGGAGGCTCTGCACAGATGGAACTGCAGCCAAGAACCAAACCAGATAGCCTCTGGCTGTGAGGCAACAATGTTACTCACTGTGCCACTGTGGTGCACGTTTCTCCAGTTTATGCTGTATGTATTACGCCAAAACTGTAAAGAAAGTATGAACTCCTTTAAAGTAACACTAAGACCCAGCAAGTTATACTTACAGGACAGTCAATTGTAGAGACCAGTCACTGGGGCCTGTATACCACAATTAGTCTGAAAAAAAAAGCTATTAATACACTACAAATATTATTTCCAGCATGTCCTTATTCTAAATGAATTAGTATACAGTGGATATAAAAGTTTACACACCCCTGTTAAAATACCAGGTTTTTGTGATATAAAAAAAATATGACCACAATAAATAATTTCAAAACTTTTTCCATGTTTAATGTGACTTATAACCTGTACAATTCAACTGAAAAACAAACAAATCTGTTCGGGGAAAAAATATAAAAAATAAAAAATGTACAATATGCTGGTTGCATAAGTGTGCACACCCTTAAACTAATACTTTGTTGTGTGGGCACACACTTAAACTAATACTTTGTTGAAGTACCTTTTGATTTAATTACAACATTCAGTCTTCTTGGGTAGGAGTCTATCAGCATGGCACATCTTGACTTGACAAAATTTGCCCACTGTTCTTTGCAAAAGTGCTCCAAATCTCAGATTGAGAGAGCATCTCTTGTGCACAGACCTCTTCAGGTCACTCCACAGATTTTCTATTGGATTTAGGTCTGGGCACTAGCTGGGCCACTCCAAAACTTAAATTTTCTTCTGGTGAAGCCATTCTTTTATTGATTTGGATGTATGCTTGGGGTCACTGTCATGTTGAAAGGTGAAATTACTCTTCATCTTCAGCTTTCTAGCAGATGCCTGAAGGTTTTGGGCCAAAAGTGACTGGTATTTGGAACTGTTCATAATTCCATCCACCTTGACTAAAACCACAGTTCCAGCTGCAGAAAAGGAACCACAAAGCATGATACTACCACCATGATGCTTCACAGTGGGGATGGTTTTCTTTTGGTGATGCGAAGTGTTGTTTTTACGTCAAACGTACCTTTTGGAATTGTGGCCAAAAAGTTCAACTTTGGTCTCATCAGACCATGACACATTTTCCCACTTGCTTTTGGGATCCTTGATGTATTGTTTTGCAAATTTTAGCTGGGCCTGGATGTTTTTCTTGTAAGAAAAGGCTTCCGTCTTGCAACCCTACCCCACAGTCCAGACATATGGAGAATACAGGAGATTGTTGTCACATGTAGTACACAACCAGTACTTGCCAGAAATTCCTGCAGCTCCTTCAGTATTTCTGTGGGTCTCTTGGCAGCCTCCCTGACCAGTTTTTGGCTTGCGTTTTCATCAATTTTGGAGAGATGTCCAGTTCTTTGCAACGTCACCATTGTCCCATATTTTCTCCACTTTTTGATGACTGTCTGCACTGTGTTACATGGTATATCCAATGCTATGGAAATTTTTTTGTACCCTCCTCCTGACTGATACCTATCAACAATGAGATCCCTATGATGCTTTTTAAGCTCTCTGTGAACCATGGCTTTTGCTGTAGCAGGCAACTGAGTAAATGTCACGAAAATCCTACTAGGACAGTTGAACTTTATTTGGGGTTAATCAGAGTCTCTTTTGTTGATGGCAGGTATGTACCCAAGAAGACTGAATGCTGTAATTAAATCAAAAGGTGCTTCAACATAGTATTAGTTTAAGGGTATGCACAGTTTAAGGGTGTGCACACTTATGCAACCAGCGTATTGTACGTTTTTGATTTTTTATATTTTTCCCCTAACAGATTTGTTTCTTTTTCCATTGAATTGTACAGGTTATAGGTCACATTAAAGGTGGGAGAAGTTTTGAAATGTTTTATTATGGTCTCATTTTCTTATATCACAAAAAAGGCATTTTAACAGGCGTGTGTAAACTTTTTATATCCACTGTATGTTTATTTGTCTTTCCTTAACACATCTCATTCACCACATCAAAACATACTTCATTAAAATACGCAAATCAACTTTATCTAATTAATCAGAAAAAAACTCACAAAGCCTGCCTTAATGTAATCCAGCTAGACCTCACTGCAGTCTAGCTAGGTCTCATCACAGTCCTTCCAGTACTGTAGGTCAAAGGGTGGCATGATCATTTATGTAGTTCTGGAAGGTCTGTTTCTGTCAGTGGATCCTAATAAAGCAGTATAGTCTCACTTGATATAAAAATACTACTAATAAATATAACAATACCCTGACATAAAAGAAAATAATCCTAGCTGCAAAACATGTTGGCATATCTCATGAATACTCATAAGATATAAACACCTAAAAATTTGAAAACATATCAACTTCCCAAGAAAGACTGGATTGTTCTGTTCTGGTGGAAAGATGAACACCTGCACATACATCAGAGTCTTATTCCTCAGTCACAGCAAAAGGGATCATAATGTTTAAACCTGTACTGGGGCCATAAATGCAGACTTGAAAACATTGAAATAGTCTATGGTGTTGAAGTAGGAATCAAAATCCAGACAAATCTCTTAGTTTGAAAATTTGTTGCACATTACCATCCTCCTTTCATGGTCACTAGTTGAGGGCAGTGACCAAAGGAGCAAGATTCTGTGTACAAGTAGTATAAATGAAGTTCTCCAGTAGGCCACTGGACTTAAATTTCATGACATGGTGAGGAGTTCAGTGACCCAGCAGAGCTGTGGTTCAAAGTGTGTACTAGACTAACAACCATTGGGGATTTTTTAAGCTTAGCTATGTATCCCAAATGTGACAAGTTCTGGTACCCTTGATAAGTGTAAGCAGAGGTTTGGGAGATGAAACATTTGTAAGCAGGTTCCCGGGAGATGAACCATTTATAGAGTACCTGTATCAGTTTGAGACATGTGCCATACCAGGCATGAATTTCCTGTTTCCCATCCAATTGTCCAAGTTACACTTGAATTGGGTTATGGAGGAACTCTGCTTCACATGGATGGGGATCCTGTTCCAGAGCATGTGTCTGGAGTGTTTCTCCCCATGCATCTGCTGAAAATTGGCTCATTCCAAGTTAGATTTTCCCAGTAAACAAATGTTAAATAAATAAATATTTTTAATGTAAATCAAGATACCTCCACCACTCGTCCTTGCCTGCTTAGTAGCTGGTCCAAATGTGTGGAAGGCGTTATAATCTTGCACTGCTGGGGTGCTCTATGCAGCTTTAAACCATGTCTCAGTGACTGCACAGGTGTCAGCATTCTCTAGGGTTAGAAGATCTTGTAGCGAATTAATCTGTAGATTCCTAGCATTGAGCAGTAACACCTTTAGATTTTCTTGGTTTTGATTTGCTATGTTGGAAGTATTTTCAGATTAGCATTGAATAAAAAAGTCAATATGGAAGAGGACACCATTTTAGATAATATCCAAAAGCCTAGAGGGGATAAGTACAGACCATCCCTGGCAAAGCAAAGTGGTCTGTTGACCATCTCCTTTCTTGCTGACAAATATTGCACCCCTTTAGAATGACAACAGAAACTAAGCCAATCATTAAAGTCCATCATATTCTGTTTATATTGTTGTTCATCCTTGGAGAGAGTAAAATGCTGCTCAGTACTAAGGTCATACCAGCCAGGGACACATTTTCCAAGAGCTCCATGATGTCTCTCTGCATATAGTTTAGGGAGTTATGTTTCAGGTCATTTACATTCACATGGACAATGATTGAGTTATACTGGTTCTTGTGGTCGAAAGACCTGAGTGTGTGTGTAATATGTTGGATCCTGGCCCCTGATAAGCAAGTAATAAGCCATGGACTACACCTCCTTCTCTTTCAGATTCATTCATCCAAATGTAAATGGTTCAAGTTTCTTATAAGGATGTTACATAAATGATTGGTACTGGAATTTCTTTAATAAACACTTACTTGTAGGATGTAGATCCCAAAATTTAACTAAGGCTGTTAATGTTGACATCCATACATTCACATCAATTTGTTCAAATCTAGTATAAGATCACATTGCAAATGTAGTGCTTTTTGACATCATGGAACACTGGGTGTAATAAACCAAAATCACATACTTTCAGTGGAAGTTTATGGAATTTAGGACTGCCCTGCAAGAATGCTTTTTTATAATTTTTATGTCAGTCTATTTTATGTGCTGTTCACATTTAGATAGTGGAACTTTGTGTGAGGATTTCATCAAGAAGGATGTACCTGGGCAAATCCACCATGTACTGGTAGTATTACCTCTTTCCTCTGGGCTAACCCAACATAGTCTGCCCCACCCATGACCTAGTCCCAAAATGAAGAAAAATGAGTGAGTGATGATTGTGACACTGCTGTTTTTTTTTTCTTTTAAATATTTTAACATTGTTGTTTAATTTCTTTGAGCATGGATAGCTTTGTTAAATAAGTCCAGAATTACTAATAGTGCAACAGTGAGAAGCAGAAATAATGAGAAAGAACAGGAAACTTCCACATGCATTGTGAGAGGGTACAAAATACAACAGCAAGTAAGAACTTTCAAGTTATATTCCTGTTTTCATAGCAGCTTTTTAATGAACAAAGTGACTTTTGTTTTCATTCACCAACTGCGTATAAAATGAATCGTATCTCATTTTAAGTGATGTGATGCACACGTCTTTGATCACATCTGTAACATGACTAATAACTACAAAGGGCTATTGATTACCCTCATAGTATAACAGCTGCAGACAAATACACTTACTAAAGGATTTAACAAGCACAACTTGCAGCATAATTTAAACTGCTGCAATGTACCAGCATAAGCCGACATAGCTTAGAGAGTGACTGCAGCCGATTTAAAAGTAATACTAGTTCTGTTTGCATTCACACCATTCCTGTGATGTTAGCTGCATTTTTAACCTCTGTTTTACTGAAGTAGCATTATTATGCATTTCGTGTTTCATTACATGAAAGAAAATTACTATATTAAAATTCTGTAGGTATAAAAATGTATTATGTATTCCTCCAATATAATGCTTTTCCCATTATACGGTGGCAGTCATCTTTGTCAGGTTGTGGGTTGGTATGGAATTTACTTAGTCATGATTTGTGAATTTACCTCCTTTGGGTGTTGCCCTGTTGACAAAATCACATATGGTAGGAGTACATCTCACATTAACCCAATAACCTGATAGATTAGTGTTCTAGTAACACAAATCCTGTGGTTGGTCAAAGTGTGATGCATTTACATAAGTTTTGACCTCCAGGCGTGAAGCGATTACATGATGACACATCATCATGGGAGTGCCTCATTGATATTAAACACTGTAACGAATGTTCTCCAGCAGGGTGTTAATCTACAATGCCCCCTGAAAAATGAGTCCACTGCTTCACAGAAGCATATCAAGATACCATGGAGCTCAGACTGAAAAAGCTAATGGCCAGCATTATTTTACACTTGCTAAGCAGTGTGTTTGCTGTTTAGCAAGTGTAAAATAAAAAATAAAAAAAAATTAAAATAAAAAAGTGTGGAAAAAGTGTGTGTATGTATGTGTTTATGTCTGTGTGTGAGAGTGTATGTGTGTATGAGAGTGAAAGATCGATCGAGCTATTATTTTACACTTGTTAAGCAGTGCTTTTACTGTTTAGCCAGTGTAAAAAAATAATTGAAACACAAAATAGTGTGTGTGTATGTTTGTTTATGTTTCTGTCTGCATGTGTGTGAGTGTGTGCATAAAAGCAGAAGAGACTGTGTGTGTGTGTGTGTGTGTGTGTGTGTGTGTGTGTGTGTGTGTGTGTGTGTGTGTGTGTGTGTGTGTGTGTGTGAGAGAGAGAGTGAGACAGAGAGGGGGAGAGAGAGAGCAAGAGTGATTAAGTGATCCCTGGCCACAGAAACAGTTAAGAGGTTTGCGTACCTCTCAAACTCTTAGCTCAAGATATCTGGATAAGCCTAAAATAAATGGGGGACAGAGTCTCAAAATAGGAACATATTTTAAATGTTCCTGTTACAAAATCGCTAAGTTACTTGAATATTAGGATTTGTGTTAGCATGCATTTTCTGAAACAGAGGTGTGTGTGTGTGTTTGTTTGTGTGTGTGTGTGTGTGTGTGTGTGTGTGTGTGTGTGTGTGTGTGTGTGAGAGAGAGAACGAGAGAGAGAGAGAGAGAGGGAGAAAGTGAGTAAGACTGACCACTGGCAGCAGCAGTAATACAAAGATTTGCATACCTTTGGATATTTCGAGTGAAGAAATCTGGATAAAGCCTAAAATGAAAGGTGTACCAATCCTCAGAATTAGGAAAAGATATTAATTATTGCTCTCATAAAATTACAGACTTGTTTAAATAAAAAGGCTTGTGTTAATATGAATTTTCTGAAGGAAATAAAAGTCTAAAACTCAAATGTATGTAATTATTTACTAACTTCAGTCTCCAATGACTGGCAACAAACCAAACGTTTTATGAGTAAGGGACCAAAAAATAAAGTAAATACCTGAATATTTTTTAAAGTGTTATATTTTGGATGTAAAATGCTTTCTGCAATACCATTAACATATACTACAGCAAGATTGAAACATTAGGCGGAGAAACTATTTTGCATCAAAAATATATCAAAAATAATATAGTAATAAAAACCAAATAAACAACACACAACAAATTTACAGGCAGCCCATTCTCTAAGCACAATAATGCCCTCCAGGTTGTGTGTTATTGTGGAAATAATGTTCTTCCAGGGGTGTAGAGGCCCTGTGCCTGCAACATCGGGCATTAGAACATCCCTGGGCGGGTGTTATTTCTACAGTAATACATGCCCTGATAGGCTTTATTGCTTGCATATCTCATAAAAAGAGAAAAATCTGAAGAACACAGCTAAACTGGCAAGATGCCATAATGTGTTTTGATTAATTTGTTCAGTCAGTCTTTTGTTAATATGTCTTTCATTTATTTTTTCCTGCATTCATTTATTCTGTCAGGATCTACCATATTAACTCAAACACCATCTGCTTGAGTTTCAAGTAATTGCTGCCAATTGCTTGAGTCATTGTATTCTTGGGATTGGCAGCAAATTTTAAGAACGGTGTTTAAATAGCTTTTGCCGGGTCCAAGTACCGGTACACTCCCATTGTGGGTGAAGGCCCCCACACCCTCAGTCTGTAAACATAATGCCTCCATGTTCACACAGACTTGGAGGAGTTATATTTATAGAACAGTTTGTGTTTTTGATAGTCTCACACTGGAATAAACAGGCACGTACCAGTAATGAGTAGATGAGTTGTGAGCTGAACATCAAGTAAGTATAAAACAAGACAACCATTATATCACTTTTTGTAACTGAGCAAATGATTTTGGCAATATTTAGACTTTTCAACCATGACTTGGATACAAGGTAAAATCAAAAGTAGTTCTAAATAATAATAGAAGTATTGCAAATGTTAAAAAAAATAACAGGCCAACTTGATGGACATAATTGCTTAAATCATCATCCTCAATCCCCATTTTCTACATGGAGTCAGACTGAGTGTTGCTTCAACTGTCACCATCTCTCTCTAGATACAGTGCCACTCTCCTACTTTGTACAACAATCATGCATGACTGTCACAGGTCTTCTCTCACACAGTCCATCAATCTCTTTGCTGGATGCTGTCATTTGCTCTTATCTTCTTCCTGTCTCTCTCAAGTCTTTTTCATCAGATTGTCTTCTACTTTCCTGCACCTACTCAAACCACCATAGTCTGGTCTCTTTGACCTTCTCCACAATTTAGAGCTGCATGGGATCCTACTCTGATGTCCTCATTTCTTTTTCTCTCCCACAGTGTGCATCCTACCACCCATTTCAAGACCTTCATCCCCATCATCTATAGCTTCCTCAGTAGTTCTGCCTTTACTGTCCAGGTTTCTGTACCATACAGTAGCAATGAGTACACCTTACTTTTCAGCTCCTTTGACATTCTTCTGTTATACACTGCCCTTGATACTCTGTGCCAGTTGTCTGCTGCCCCTCTAATTTTAGCTTTGACTTTCTCAGTCAGACTTCCCCTCTCCTCAACTACCCCTCCCAGATACTTGAAGCTGTTAACCTGTTCTACTGCTTTACCTTCTCAGTTTTCAGCTTCTTCTGATTTCCCCCATTTGATGCCATTAAAACTGTCTTTTCTGTACTCAATTTCATCCCATTTACCTTCAGTTTTCAATTCCATTCCTCTATCGTTTGCTGAAGTTCTTGCTCAGATTCTGCCTGTGATGCCACATCATCTGCATACAGCAAATTTGTTGATCTGTCCACTCCGACCTGTTTGCTAATGTAGTCCATCATCAGTATGAACATCATTGGGCTCAGAATTGAACCATACTGCACAGCCATTCCCTGGGAACCCCTTTGTGAGACTGAATACTGTTCATACTAGAGTTGTTGAGTCCTTGTACATAACCTCCACTAATTCTACTAGTGTTTCTGGGAATTATCTCTATCAATGTTTCTGGAACTTTGAACCACAGCAGGACTGTGCACATCAACTCTCTTGGGACTTTGCCATATCATTTCTCAAAGTCTAGGGATGCCCAGTTGGACACTTTCATTATCTCTAGCTTCTTCTCAACCATTGTCTCACTGCAAACAGTGGGTCAGTTGTGCTGTATCCCAATGTGAATATGAACTTCTCATCTCCCGTCTTACTGTCCACTAATCTGCACATTTATTTATCAAGCACCCTCTCTAGAACTTTCATACAGTGTGACCAGAGTTTGATACCTCTGTACTGCCCCCAGTTGTGGATGCCCCGTACATTGACACTAGTATGGTTATTCTCCAGTCATCTGGCACGTCTTTTTCTCCATACTGCAATGACTACCCTCTGGAGCCAATCTCCCCTATTTCACAAAATATCTTGATCATATCTGCTGTGACTTCATCTGAGCCATTTGCTTTCTCTGACTTCATTTGTTTTAGTGCTGTTATTTATTCGGGTTCCATTCAGATGCTCAAAAGTCCTTTTACATGAATACGAAAAGAGCAACATGTATTGCGCGAACCACAGAAATGCAGAATGTCCAAAACTGTGAAATTCAAAATGTCGAAGTGTCATGGTTGGCCCATCTATGGTATAACTCCGTAAGGTAAGTGTGCGATAGTTATGGACCTTAGGGTTAGGGTGCGGGTTAAGAAAGTGCATAGATAGGTAATGTATGTAAGGTTTAGTGTAGGGTTAGAATTAGGGTTTTGTTAAATGTATGTGTGTGGATTATTTGTTTTGTTTTGGTATATCACTGTAGGGTAAGTATGCGATAGTTATGGACCTTAGGGTTAGGGTGCAGGTTAAGGTAAGTGCATAGATAGTAATGTATGTAAGGTTTAGTGTAGGGTTAGAAGTAGGGTTTTGGTGCTTTACTTTGTTAGAAGTAGAGTTTTGGTTAATGTATGTATGTGGTTTATTTATTTTGCTTAGGTAGGCAGTATGTAGTGGGAGGTGGAGTTGGCCGACTATGGGGATTCGACTTTTTGAATTTCGTGGTTTAGTGAGTTCGGCATATTCGTGGTTCACGCAATATGTGTCAGTGTTTTCGTATTCGCTTAACAGGATTTTCGCTAATATAATATAGACCCATTTATTCATGGGTGGGCTCCTCATGTTCTCTCATCTTAGGTTGTGTCTCAGGCAGTATATCTTCTGAGAGGTTTTCTTCATTCAGAAGCTGCTGGATATACTCCTTCCATCTGACTTTGATGTCTTGTGGGCTGGTGAGCATGTTGTTGCTGGCATCCCTCATGTAGGGTGTCTGAATATCTTACATATCTGTCTGTCTTTGACTTGCAACCTGATAGAGTTGTTTTCTGCCATCTATCGAGTCACTTTCCAGAAGCTGGTAGAGTGCCTCTGATGCTTTGTTCTATGCTAATACAACTCTTTCTTAACCTGATTTATAGACAGCCAGCACTAAAACTAAAAATAGCCTCTGTAAATATTGATATTCCTTCCTTCTTGTACACCATTTCTGTGGGTTCTGTGAGGACAGTCTGCAATTACTGGTATCCCCAATGTAACACCTGAGGCTATTAGCAACGTTGTTACCAAATTTGCAGTATTTTTCATATTTCATTAGAAACTCTAACATATGGTGCTATACATTTTAAGCCTGCCTGTGTGGTCAGATTTACTCATTTTCTAATATGTATAGATACAACTTTAGACAAATTAGATGTATTTAGTTTACTTTTGTCAACTGTTTAAGCAATTTTATAAAGCAGAATATATTGATATCTGATTGAACACCTGAAGCATTCTAATGAGTAAATAAAATGATGTAATACATACATTTGAAATACCCAGACATAATCAATGTAACATATCATATGTGAAACTAAAAAAAAAAATGTTATATCTTTCATAAGAATAAATGTAATTAAAGCTCCAGAAAGAATATAAGTACAGAAAGTAAATAAACATAAAATACATAGACATCCAACACAAAAACATTCCAATTCTGCACAAAACATTGTAGCTAGCATAACTAGCAAAATATCATAACCAAAGATATGCCATATATGGATTGATGTTTATAAATTTTCTATAAGTGTGTGTGTGTGTGTGTGTGTGTGGGGGGGTGGGGGGTGGGTGGGTGTGTTTCTGTGTATGTGTTTGTTATGGAAAAAAGGTCTGGCAATCTCCTTCCTTTCCCTACTTAAGTTTCAAACTCTCAGTGCCTGTTTGTGGCATTACTGTACAGGCTAGATGTGATTTGCAAGGACTGAATTGATGTCAAGAAACTGTTTAAGACCCACTTACTTCACAGCAGGACATTGTAGCTCTATACATAACCTAGTTATTGCATAAGTTAAGTCTGATAAATTAGCCCTGATTCAGAGCAAAATCCCCTTGTTGAATTTTGCTATGATCTGACATAACACATACTGGGGACAGTAAACAGTCAGCTGTCACTGATCCTAATTTCCTGCAGAAAAAAAATTTGTTCTGGTTACATAAAAGCCAAGTGAAAACCATCCTTGTTGCCCCTGTGCACACTGGTCCTGATTCTCTCATGTCCATTACTGCAGATGCAGTTACTGCCTAAGCTCAGATACTACAACTGGACTCTTAATGCAGGCTACATATAGTTAATCCTGTATATATTCAGTGCCCTCTCACAATTGTCAGTATTACTAGTAGAGCAGACATATCCTCAGGCTGATATAGAATTCTCAACTGAATGTTGACCTGTGTTGCAGACAGTCCCCGGGATTCAGCAAGTTCTGCATGGCGTGTAAGAATAGTGCAAGAGCTGCTGCACTCAATACGGCCAACAAGCGATCCAGGAATGAGCTCCCGGGACGTGCATGAGCACTCCTATACTATTCCTGTATGGAAACAGCTCCTGTATGCCATTTACCCTATTTGCTGGTGAAAACCATGCAAATGAGGTGAATTAGCGATCTAGGAAGCAGGCAGGTGTCTGTGCAGAAATAGTGTAACCTGCAGAAATGTATTCGGTCACTAATCGAATACATTTCTGCAAATTACAAAACGGAGGCATGACAGCTCCAAGGAAAGCATGTATTCAATGTAGTAGGCATGCCAATGGCCAAATATATGGCCATTGGCATGTGGAATAGTTGAAAAAGTTTAAAAACATTTTTTTTGGCTGATTTTTGGCTGTTTAAGCTTAGGTCAGTGGTGTGCAAATAAGATTGGCCCAAAAACAATGAAAAAAGTTGGAAATAAGCTTTTAAGCCAAAATCAGCATTCTGCCATAATAGTCAATGTCATGCATAAGACAGCAATACCATGGAATTGTGGTTGCTAAGGGGGGAAGGCTGAGTGTCAGTTTTGTGACCGTGCATTGGCAGTCAGTTTTATGCAAATGAGGGGATTGATACTGAATCACAGATTTCCCCTCAGTGTTAGCTTGTACCCAACTGTGTAGGTGCAACAACACCATGGTATAAGAGGTAGATGACCTCATAAGGAGGAGTATCATGCATGTTGTAAGCTTATTGGAGCTCTATGGGCTGTGTTTGCCCTTAACTAAGCACAGGTAGGGAAGGGGGTGTGTATCTGAGGCTGCCTAGCAGTGTTTACATTGCCTAAAAACAGGACATAGCAGCTCTGGTCACATCTGAGCACTGGGTATGCGTGGCACACCTAACGGCTTAAATGGGAAGGCAATGAAAAAGGAAAACAGCAGTAGGAAGGCAATCAAGGAGAAATAGTATAGCTGGCAGGTGAAATGTATCAGAATCAGCCAATTACACAGGCAGCAGCCCAGCCCAGCACACTACTATAAACTATGCAAACACCTTTCTCTCTGTATTTTCCCACAAACTCTACAGCACCGGTGTATGCAGACAGGGAAATTTTACCTGACAAAGCTAACAAAATGATAGGGGCTGCTGTTACTCTCATACATCAATATGTGGAAGAGGCTGAGGGTAGTGAGGATGAGAATGCTGATGACCAACCCACAGTGAGAAGAAGGAGAAGAGTGTACAGACCCAGGGTAACCTACCAGGGGCTACATGAGCTTGAGATGGTGGAGCACTGTAGGGTGGACAGGGACATCCTACAGCAAATTGTTGAGCTGTGCTGGCCACGCCTCACACAGAACCAACAGAGGGGAACCCATCCCAGTGGATACCAAGGTATGTGTAGGGTTAAGAATACTAGCCACAGGTACCGTCCAAAGTCCAACTGGGGATATCATGGAGATCTCACAGGCATCAGCATCCAGGGTACTCCACCAGTCCCTGGATGCCATGTCAGCACATGCCAGTCAGCACATATATTTCCTCAACACCTGTGAGATGTTGACCAGTAATATGCATCTCTTCCACCAAATAGCAGAATGCCCTGAGGTAGTGGGTGGTATAGACTGCATGCACATACACATCAAAGCACCACCCGGTGAGCGGGGTACGGACTACAAAAACCACAAGGGCTTCCCCTCCATCAACTGCCAGGTCATGTGCAATGCCCAGGGCATTATCATGAATGTGTGTGCCGGCAGTCCTGGAAGCTGTCACGACTCTCACATCTGGCATATGACACAGCTGTGCCAGAGATTTGCCAGTGGGGACATCCCATATGGCCACCTAGTGGGAGATGCTGGTTACGCACAGGAGCCGTGGCTGATGACACCCATCAGAGATGCACACACACCCGACCAAGAACTCCATAATGAGGCACATGCACAAACCAGAATCATAATAGAGCGTATGTTTGAGATACTCAAGTCACAGTTCCAGTGCCTGGACATATCTGGTGGAGCCTTGCAGTACTCTCCAGCTACATGTACACAAATTTTCATTGTATGTGCCATGCTACACAATATGATCCTGCAGAAACAGCTGCAGCAGGAACATCACGGGGAAGGGCCACACAGCCCCCCACCATTGCCAAGGCCAGCACAGGTGCAGACTGACTCAGAGGAGGAACAACCTGAGCCTGCCCATGTAGGCAGAAGGAGGCATGCCCAGTATGCAAGGCTTTGGCAAAGAGGCAACACATAGCACATACACTGACATGGTAGGGTTCCAGGG
The DNA here is from genome assembly GCF_019279795.1 of Protopterus annectens. Classification (NCBI taxonomy): domain Eukaryota; kingdom Metazoa; phylum Chordata; order Ceratodontiformes; family Protopteridae; genus Protopterus; species Protopterus annectens. Next base: position 112,867,011 of record NC_056740.1, on the reverse strand, counting down.
AATGACACCAACTCTCTGACTCACATATACAGTAAAAGGGATGCCAAACATGACACTACCTGTGCTTTACCATGTATAGGGAGTGTACTATGTGCATCCAACATAGTCAGCCTTCCAGCACCATCCTGAATACTGGCACAGCCACAAGGAAAGTCACTCTTCCTATCAACTGCTGAATGGAGTAGTATGTTTTGCTAGTTGTATCTATGGTATGGATGTGAGCATGCAAGGGAATTGGGTGGCTGAATGGGATGGAAGCAGATAGTGGACACCTATATGGGCAGCAAGAAATCCATAACAAATACTGGTGTCAATAAAGTAGGCAGTACTAGACAAAGTGACAAATCCCACTGCAGTACATGTTGTGGCCCAAATGTGTGTCCATAGGACTCACACATGCATGTCAGTGAGGCTTACATACCCAACAACAACCTCAGCCAGCAGGACTGGTGTAGATGACTATAAAGAAAGGCTGTGCTAAGGCCTCCAATTGATGACAATGGAGAACAGCCCCCCTCCAGACCTACACTGACTCCAACAGGTCTGGTATTTTTATGTTATTTCTGAAGGGCAAGAAGTCTGAAACTGAAATATAGGTGTATAAAACCTATGATCATGTAATTCTGCATGATAGGTCAGAATTCAAAATGAAATGGAAGTCAACAGAGTACCTGAAATACCAGTATAATCATAGCAAATGTTTACAGTTGTCAGGTGTGCCCCCCCCCACAGTCCTATGTAGAAATGCAGTAACATGTACATCTGGGTTTAATAACAGCGGAGCACAGATTACCTGAGCTGGCCCAATTTATAGGATAGATTGTTGCATGTGTACAATATGCAGGCGTCTGTGTGTTAGTTTGTTGTGTGTTGTATATTGTGTGGAAGTGGTCAGCATGTAGGCATGGAGGGTTGTGTCTCGGTGGCCTATGGCTAGTACTGTTGATGACAGGGCCATGTTTTGTCAACTGCAGTCCCAACCACAATGCATCCCAGCCAGACCCAGTTCAGCAGTCATCCATACTCACTGTTCAGATGTCAATATCCATCCCCATCTGAAAGATGGACATGCCATGAATGTGGGCCCAGACATACACACAGTACACAGGTCGAAGTACCACAGACAGATTACATAAAATTTAACTGTCAGCTGCACACACCTTTGGAATTGTACATACAGATTAGCAGCACTTTAGTTGTCTGTGTAATATGGAATACTGATGTTATCTGGCCAATCACAGGCAGACCACAAAAGGCACAGTTATGAAGTAATGAGAGACTGCCTATCTCCCCGCACAAGGCAGCATAAGGGGAATCTCCCAGGTATATCTGTGAGTCAGCTGCAAGAAGCTTCCATATCACACATGCACTCAGCTCACCCCACCATCAGCCACAGGTTTATCACAGTTTATATCCATGCTGATGGAAATGAGTACAGTATTACCCCCACTTCTGTATGGGAATACCCACAGAATGCAGCCTGCTGAAGAGGGGTCCAATGCAGGTGTGCCCCTAGCTGTAAGCAGCACCCTGCCAGCATCAAGAACAATAGATTAATATGGACAGGAACTATTGCCATTAACACCTCGCACACTTACCCTGTCACCCCAGGGGAATCCAGTGGCTCAGAGCCTGGGACTGTAGGAGTGACAGAAGGCTCTGGCCTGCTACAGATGGCCTGCATCACTACCAAATACCCTACAATCCTCTATCAAAGACCTGTGACTCACCCGTACTGCCAATGTATGCTATCTCATGGGGTCCCAACTAACAACATAACACAGTCTACAGAACACAAATGCAAGGCCATGTTGACAAATCCCAGTAGCATACCCACCATGTCCTACTGCATGAACTGTGAACCAACCCGTAAATACCACTGGGATGAAGGGACAACTATAGGGATACTTCTCAGATATTGCTTGCATAATGTTAGGAAGAGGATAAAATAACAGAGTGGGGGTGTAGAAGCATGGATGCCATGGAGTGTATGAAGTCTGAAACTCTGATGTGTGCCCATACTACCCCTGCCTGCAAACCCAGTAATGGGTGGCTACAAGCCTGCTTGCAAACCACAATGTGAAGGGGAACTGACCAGCTATATGAGCCCTGCCTATGGGTAACCTGGGTGAATCTGTACAGCTGAGAGGTATTGCCACAGCAGGATATGGCCATTCTGTTATGGTGATAGATGTACAAGCATGGGATCCTTAGCCACCACAGTACCAAGTTGCGGGACCATTTACACAGACCCATCAGCAAGTGTCTGCAGCTACCCCTCCAGAATGGCATGACAGTGCAAGAATATGTAGGCTGCAGACCTCAATACTGGACTCAGCTTCATTCATCTTGTATTTCCTAGGAAATAACTGAGCAAATAAGTATATCTGTCAGTAGTTGATGACATAATATATCACAGTATAAAACAGTACATATGTCTGAATATCTCTGCTAACACCAACCATGTAACACAAGCACCACAGACACAATAGTTACAGTATCCCACTATCTTTCGCCCATTGTGACTCCATATTGTCAACTTATCTACAGATATCCTGCAGAAACATGTTGCTAGCTGTAGGTGTAGAACACAAAATCCTGGACTGGAATACAACCTACCTGGAATGGATTCACATACTCAATACAGAGGGTCTTACTGGGCATGCTCCTACACATAGAGAAATGAAGCCCATGTCTGACAACAACAGTGGACTATACATACCTGTCATTTGCAGATGTCTGTGCACACACACCACATTGCACACCATTCATGCTTTGCACACACATTGGATAGGAATATTTACACATATCCAAGGCCAACACACTATAATAGGTCAAACATACACACACAGAGATGTGGGAAAGAGAGAGACAAACAGTGACAGACAGATTTCCATCATGAGGCCTGTCCCACCCACCACTCATCCAGTTGGCTAATATCACATGATGTGCCAATGTCGATCACTGTAGACATGTACTTTTGGTAGCCCTCAGCCCTATAGTGTCTGTCGTGCTTGTGATAACTGTGTAACATGATAGTACAAAATCAGTATTCATCTAGCATTTGTATACCTATCCTGTCAAATGTAAAGTTGTGTGTGACTGAATGTTGTGTGTGTGTGTTTCCAGAGGAATGGTTTATGGCCCATTCACACACACTGCCCTTCCCATTGCCCATGTTAGCACTCATGCTGATGTCAGTCACCTTGAAATAACCCTCTGGCCAAGCCTCAGCCCCATAAGCTCTGTGGCACTTGCAATGACTGTGTAATGCTATAGTGTAACATACTAGTTAGGTAGGAGCTCTAATCCCAGACATGGCAACTGTGAAACTCTGTGTGTGTGTGGAGATTAATGATTTTGAGGCCATTTACAGTCACTACACCTCCCATTGCCCTACTTTAGCAAGCCAGCTGATGTCAGTCACCTTGAAATACACCTTTGGACAAGGGCCAGCCCTATAAGCTCTGTGGTGCACGTGATAACTGCATAATGCTATAGTGTAACATACTAATTAGGTCAGAGTTCTAATCCCACACATGCAAAGTGTGTGTGTGTGTGTGTGTGTGTGTGTGTGTGTGTGTGTGTGTGTGTGTGTGTGTGTGTGTGTGTGTCTTTGATAATAGCTGATATTATGGACATTCACACTTACTATTCTTCCCTTGCCCCTCCTTTAACACTGCTGCTGATGTTAGTCACCTTCAAATATACCTGTGAAGAGCTCTTCAACATGTAAGCTCCATGGCGCATGCCATAAATGCGGAACAATGTAGTAGCAGTAACTACACAGGTATGGGTTTGAATCACATCTGTGGCAAGTGTATGTGTGTACCTCAAAGATTCTGGCCCCATTTACACACAGTCCACATCTCAGAGCCTGACTTTAGCAGTCCTGCAGATATTATCCACCTTAGAAGTACCTGTTGCCAACCCTCAACCATGTCAGGTCAGTGGTGCATGTGGTAAGTGCATAACCATAATGGTCTGTAAAGGATGTTATGTAGAGGTTTGAACATCACCCCTGGCAAATGTAAATGTGTGTTAAGGGTAAAATTAGTTTTGGGCTCTCTCACCCACTACATCACCCAATGCCAGTATTTACAAGGGCTGGTGATGTTCCTTACCTTAGAAGTACTTTGGGACACCATCTATCCTATAAGCTATAAGTCACCTTCAAAGATACCTGTGAAGAGCTCTTCAACATGTAAGCTCTGTGGCGTGTGCCATAAATGCAATACACTATAGTACCAATACATAGCTAAGTAGGGGTTTGAATCTCAGTACTAGCAAGAGTGTGTGTGTGTGTGTCTGTCATCAGTATCCTGTGTGGAGGTTGCTGTGATTGTGTAATAAAAGGATGCATTGTGGGGTGGGTTTTGCTAAATTATTATGTT
>NC_056740.1:112830117-112857617 GCF_019279795.1 Protopterus annectens | reverse complement strand
GCATTACTGAGAATAACAGTGTCTGTGTGTCTGTAAACGTGTAGTTGATAATACCCTGAGAGCCTTCTCACCCACTACACCCCCCATTGCCATAGTTAGAAATGTCTGCTGCTGTACTGAACATTAAATGTACATTGTTACACTCTTCACCCTATGGGCTGCCTGGAGCTTGCAGTGCCAGCATAACACTGTTGTACAAATGGGTAGATAGGCACGTGTTACCCTCTGAGTCCTGGTAAGTGTGTGTATGTGTGCAAGTGTGTATATTTGTAGGATACAGCAGTCTGAGGCTACATTCTCCAAATACAATACACTATGCCATACATTATAAGGGATAGTGATGTTGCTGACATTAGGAGAGCCATGACAAACCCTCACCCTACTATCCCTGTGGCATGTGCAATAAATCCATATCCCTGTAGTAGCACTGATTAGATAGACAAGCGGTTGTATTGCAGTCCTGGCCAATGTGCGATTGTGGGTATGTCAGAGCATTATCATGGGTTTCAGTGAGTAAAATATCCAATGTGGGGTGTGGGTGCTGGGTATACTGTCTTTACACCATGGTACCCCCGTACATGTCCCAAGGTCCACTGAATGAGGACCACTGTCAGCATCAACCATACAGGTAACTGATTACACTATCCAGCCGAATGATGCATATGCTGTGTGCAAATTATCTGCAACAGAATGGACTCACTGACAGGGTAGTTAGCACTGATAAACTCAGGTCTCTCAGATGTGTGTATGACTGTTATTTTTTGTCAATGTGTATATGACAGAATGTCATACTATGTATTGTTCATTAACACCCAGTACATCCCCCATTACCATACTGTACAAGGTCTAGTGATGTTCTTCACTTAACAAGAAACTTGGGACACACCTCATCCTAAAAGCTGTGTGGTGTGTGCAATTAAGTTCAAACACATTAGTCGCAATAAGTACCTAGGTAGGGGTTCTACTGTCAGTGTTGACAAGTATGTGTGTGTGTGTATGTGAATGGATCTACTTCAGTTTGCAGAAAATACATGTCCCAGGAGGTCATCTGTCTGAGAACTGATTGGCAAATGCTAACATTTCAAAGGAATCATGTTGTGGAAATTCATTCCATCAAAAGTAGTAGTAGATGTGTAAATGCCCTATTCCCCACTGTACAGCGATACTGGAGTTGGTGTATATAGTTGGATGTGGATGTTGTGGGCACAGCCACCCTCATTGGGGTTATTGTTGTGTGTATCCTCCTGCTTAGTCTGCTGTAATACTGTACAGTTTATGTCAACAGGTTAAGTAGTTTTCAGTTACACTAGGTGTGGTTCTACATCACCCCACACCCTCCAAACTGGAGGGCTGTGCCACCCACACCAGCACACCTATGTTTACCAACTCCAGGATTGCACTACATTGGAGAAGAGGACATATACCCTGCCAGTACCACTGTGAATGAAATTAAACTGGCAGACTGATTATTTACTGATGTGATGTTTTGCCTATTTTGTCTTGGTGGAATTACAAAGGCTAAAATAAGTTCACTGCAAAATTAAGTACATCCACGTGTACAGTATTTTCTGTGTATTGCATCAACACCAAAGCCTCTGTGTGTGTGTTATTCACAAACATTTGGTCTGTGCCACCCAGTACACTTACCATTGTCCACTGTAGAAGGGCTGCTGACATCAGCCACCATGCACTCACCTGTATACACCCCTCAGACCTATCAGCCATGTCGCACATGCAGTAACTGTTATACGGACCTGTTACTTGTGTTCAGCTGTACCCAGGATATGACACAGTCAATATGTCACCACAGTGCCATACCCCTTGTAGGAAACAACAGCAAACCAGCATCCTGCTGACACATAGACACCTACAACATAAACGGAATACATTATGGAGACAACGATCAGTCAGTGTTAATAATAGCTATAATGCATCATGGCTGGACAGCTACACATCCTGACATGTAAGCATTAAACTTTCCAGCTGAAAACATGTTACACAGCATTACATTGCTAAACCTTAGCACATTCACCCTGTCCATCAGAACCATATTAGCATGTCCCTGCATCGATGGTATGGATGACAGGGATGTGGCACAGGTATCATCATATGCACAGGGTGTGTTGTGGATTTGCCAGGGACCTAGGCTGAGCTGTTTGGGTGACATCATGTGTGTATGTTAGGGGGTTTCATTATCAATTGGGCTGTGTGGTTGTGGTGTGTGTAGGTATGGAGGTGCCTTAGCTGTTTTGGTGATGTGTGTGTATGTATGCACACAGTTCTGCCATGTGGGTGCCCTATACAGGAGTTTGTTGGACAGCTGCAGACTGTACATTGCAGGGTGTGCAGTTGACCATGTCCAGCCATGGACAAGGGAACTGTGCTGCCAAGGGTTCCATGGGCACTACCAGGTACAAGCCCAGATATGGTACTCTCCTCTGATGATGAGAAATGTCCACTGGATCTGGGTCCCTGTTGGACCCAGCCAGGACCATGTGCACATGACCTGCTGTGCTGTGGTGTGGACAGCACCCTCTCTGCAGTGCTTTTGCTGGTACTGCCACTACAGGAGCAGCTGTGATTTGTTGCACATCTTGGTAGACCTCCAGCTACTGGTGTTGCTGACCTACATCCATGTGGCTGTCACTCTACTCCCATCATATGCTCTAACACAGACATTGCATGGTCAAGGATTCCCACCATCTCACCCAACCATCTATCCAGGACCTCTGCAAAATAATGGTGGGCACCTGCAAGATCACAGATGATGTCAAGTACAGCAGAATGAGTAGCCCTCTGGAGCCTCATACTCTGTCTGGTATAATGTTCTATATGTGTCTGTGCCTCCACAATGGCCTGAAACATGCATCTAGTGACACCTGCTGTGGCACTTTTGCCAGGGGCATGGCCATTAGCCCTCCTACGAGCACCCCTGTACATCTGCCTGTGTGGTACCTTGCCGGTCATCCGGCTATGGCTGCTGTCTACAGACACACTTGCCATAGTCACCACACTGTCCTGTGACAAGCCACCACCCGCCAAGTGTCCCTCATCTATAGCCACTGGTGATGGGGTATGTATAGGCATTGTGACTGTGTGGGGATGGAGTGGATAAAAGTGGGATGTCAACCAATGGCACAGCTTCAGCCCCTGACAACCCTGCCTGTGCCTCACCATACCTACCATTGTCAGAGTCTGTACGGACAGTAACATCAGTTTGTCTGCAGGAGGGACCCTGACCCACCTCGCCATCTGTGAGGAGAAAACAGGAAATGTAATTTAAGACCTGTACATCATTGCTTACTTCTACACTCACACATGCACACACACACACATGCACACACACACACACACACACACACACACACACACACACACACACACACTTACAGGTGAGGTGGCACAAAGATATTACACAGACCTCTCATTACCCAACAGTCAGCATGCATTACATATGGCACTCAACAGCATGCACTGCAGCTGTACTCAATCCTTGTTACCAACATTATACATCTCTGTGATGCATGAGTTGTGTTAGTAGGTGATGCCTCTTTCCCTGGAATACACTGCACCCATGTACATAGTATTGCTGTGCACCTGTTCAGCACCCTGGCATGTACTGTGCACCATTGTTGAATGTGTATATGTGTGGCAGTTATGTTTGCTCTGTTGCTCACAGCCCCTGTGTGTTTGTCTGACACATACCTGGGATGATATGAGGACATATGTCAATAGTGAATGCCTGATCACTGATTTGCAGATCTCATCATCAGCAATGCATGTATGAGCAATAAAATCCAATTACACTTACAACCTTCAAAGTTTCTGTGGCTATGAGGAGTGTACACACCCTTATTGACATGCCAGCCTCTTCCATGATATGCAATGGGACAACAATACTGCATATGTTAACATTACACACACATGATATATTACATATGACCTGTGCAATCAAATGCAGTATCAAAAAATGTGTTAGTTGTGCAGATGCTGATTGAGATGCATGCAATATGTGGGCTGCATAAGTGTGCACACCCTTAACATGATGGCTTGTTGCAGCACCTGTTAGGTGAACTACATAAGTTACTATTCCTGGAAGGGGTATACTAGCATAGCCCATCTTCACTTGCCATTATTTGCTCACTCCGCCCTACAAATGTCCCCCAACTCTGCCAGATTAGGTTCATAGGTTCATAGGTTCATACTAGGCTATCTGCCCAAGGGCATTTATAAGCCTAGCCCATAGATATGTGGCTTTCGCCTCCCCTTTAGTTTGAATAAAACTATGCCTATTATTTTGCTGTGCTTCTGTCGAGCAGTGACACTGAAGTAATCCCTGGGGTATATCTGCGATCTCCCATCCATTGGTCAAGATTCCTCTTGAACAAGGCCAGCGAGGTGCTCTGCCTCACATTTACCGGGATTTTATTCCACAGCATAGGGAGTCTCTGGGTGATGAATCTGTCCCTCCAGCACGTCCTATTAATAACCGTGTCAAGGTTTAAGTCTCCCACCCGTGTGGTTCTGAGGGATCTAGATTTTTTGAGGTGAAGCATATTCATCAAATCTGGGTTTGACATGGCCTTATATGTCAGGCACAGGTCACCTCTGAGCAAGCGGTATGAGACTGAATAGAGCTGGAGTTTTTTCAGTCGGGCAGCATAAGACATATTTTTGAGACCCTTTATCCTCTTGGTGAGGAACTTTTGGGGCCTTTCCAGCTGCTGCAGGTGTCGGGTCAGATACATTCCGAATGGGGCATTGTACTCAATCATAGGTCTAATGAGTGATGAGTACAGGGGGACAATGACCTCCCTTGATCTAGATGTGAATCCCTTCATGATCTGGTGGGCAATGTAGAAGGTTTTCCTGACCACTTTAGCAACATGAGTGTCAAACGAAAGGCTAGTGTCAACCTGGGTCCCCAGGTCCCTGATGACTTCTTCTGTACTCAGTGGATTGCCACCTATATGGTAGCTAGGGATAACCTTGTTTTTCCCGAAGGGTATGACTATGCATTTCTTGGCGTTTAACTTTAGGCCATGGCTCTGGCACCAGTTATCTGTTTCTGTGAGGCCCTTCTGAAGGATATCTGTGTCAGAAGTGTTTTCGACTATGGCGCCCAGTTTGCAGTCATCTGCAAACTTTGTCAGCCATAAACCTCCTGTGTTAGCTTGTACTTCAGAAAAGTAGATGCCGAACAAGAGTGGACCCAGGACTGAGCCCTGTGGGACACCACTTGTGACAGGCTTTGAGTCTGACATGGCTCCAGCAACTCTGACCCTGTGGGTTCTGTCACTTAGCCAGTTTGCAACCCATCTTGTGATGTATGGGTTTACATTCAAGCTGATGAGTTTTTCGATAATACCTGAGTGGGATATTGTGTCGAAGGCCTTTGCCAGGTTGAGGTAGGCTGTATGGACTGCCTTTCCCCCATCAATGGCCTTGGTGACTCTTTCGAAAAAGTCAACCAAGTTTAAAAGGCATGATCGGCCTTTGACAAAGCCAAACTGGGTTGGATCCAAAGTCTGCAAGTTCCCTATGTCTTTATTTATGAGTTCCATTATGATCCTCTCCATGGCTTTGCAGATAAGGCTTGTCAAGCTAATGGGACGGTAATTTCCAGGGTCGGTGGAGGCACCGCCCTTGTGAAGTGGGACCACAGTCACAGTGCGCCACTCCTTGGGTACGTATCCTGAGGTGATGCTAAGATTAAACAGCTGTCCTAACTGCGGGTTTAATTCCTCATTGAGTTCGTGGAGCACACAGCCGGGGACACCATCCGGTCCCATGGATGCTGTGTTTTTTGCCTTGGAGAGAGCAGTTCTCACCTGGGCATTGGAGATGTTTGGGGCGCTACAATCCTCTGGTATAGATATCTCTCCTTTGGGAGTTTGCACTGAACCTGTCAGCCAGTATGTTGGCAATGTGTGTAGGTTCAGTAATCTTCACATCATTTTGGACTAATTCTGAGCATATCTGGGAGTTTCCTCCTAGGTTTCTAACATAGCTAAAGAAGGCCTTATGATTGTCTTTTGTGTCCTTGGCGATTTTTCTCTCAAAGTTAGCCTTGGATGATTTTATGAGAGCTCTTAACTTTTTACTTATAATGATCAAAGGTGTCTTACCTTTCAAGGATTTTGTTCTATCTTGTAGTAGCTTCCTCCTTTTGTTGTAGAGCTTGTTTATGGCTGGGGTCCACCAGACTGGACGCTTGCCTTTGGTACAAAGAGTCTTAGTTTTGTTTGGGATTGCCTGATCCATGCAGTCCTGTAGGTGCTGGTAGAAGGCATTTGTAAGTGATTCAGCGGTTTGAGTAATGTTTACCACTGGCTCAGGGGCCTTAAAGGAGACCACACTAGTTTTTAGAAGTGTGAAGTCAGCTTTTGAGAAGTTTTTCACTGTGGTCTCTTTTATTTCAGGTGGGGGCTGGATGAGGACCTCCAGCAAGATTAGTTTATGATCTGATCTCACCAGTGAGGAGTTTACTTCCAGTGTTGAACATTTTGATCCCATGTTTGTGATGATGAGATCAAGTATGTTTTCTCCTCTTGTGGGGATGGTGACTAGTTGTTCCATGGCATTTGAGTTTATGAACTCCAGGAACCTTTGGGCTAGAGAGTTTGGGCTTGAGTAGTGTTCCCAGTCTATATTAGGGTAGTTGAAGTCACCTAATATGATGGTGTTTGGAGATACATTTATCCCCTCCAGTGTTTTCAGGAAGGCCATGTGAGGTTCCTGGGTTTGAGAGGGTGGCCTGTAACATGCTACAAATTGCAGAGCAGTCTTGCCTATGGTTAATTGCACCTGGATGGTCTCTGATGCATCGTGTGTTGCCACCAACCTTGAGGTGTGGGTGTCCTTTATGAATATGGACACCCCTCCTTTTGGTGTTGTCCGGATTTTGGGGCGAACGCATGATATGAGGTGAAACCTGATAGTGCTGGAGTGCTCTCAGGAGCCTTGAACCAGGTTTCTGTCACAGCACAGACATCGATGTTCTCCATACTGAGAAGGGCCTCGAGTGCGTGCATCTTGAGATTGAGACTTCTGGCATTGAACAGCATTACCCTTAGTTTTTTTCCTTTTTTGTGTTCTAGGGTGGTAGGTTTAGAATTTGAGCCTTGCCTAAAAAAGGCACTATGGGGGTGGCAAGAGCCTTTGCAATATCCGGAAGTCCAGGGGTGACAGGTGCAAGCCGTCCCTTGTGAAGCAGTGTGGCTTGTCCAGCATGTCATCCCAGGCAGACAGACATTGGATCCCCTTTGAATGACACCAGAATTTAAGCCAATTATTAAAGCTGATAATCTTATCCCTGTATTGTGGCATCATTCTAGGTGAAGGTAGGATACTGCTCAAGGTCAGGGTCATACCTGCTTGGGCTACATAATCAGAGAGCTCCTCAATGTCTCTTTTCATGTAGTCCAAGGAGGTACGTCTCAGGTTGTTGACACCAGCGTGGACAATGACTGAGTCATACTTGTACCTGCTGTTGAGAGACCTGAGTGCTTGCATTATGATTGCAAGGTCAACTCATGTGCACAGCCAGTGGAGGTCACACAGTGCCTTCACTATTGCTGTCGAGTCAGGGTTATATCTGGCACAATTCATGACCTTGACTGTGTTCAGATACAACCATTCTTAGTGAGCTTTGGATGTATGCTTCAGTTCACTGTTGTGTTTCAGGATGACACCCCTCCCCATCCTCAGCCTTATTGATGATGCTTGACAACTATGGGCCACACATAAGTGTCATTTTGCAGTGTTCCAATTTCAAAACACCATGTCTTTTGGCCTAGCTCCTGCTAATGAACAGCAAACCTAAAGGTGTACACTGGCACCAGCAAGGTACAGATGGGGATGGTGGTCCTGAGGTGGAGTGAGGTGTTGCTTGTGCACCACATGTATCTTTATTAATACTGTTTGCAGGTTTCAGCCTTGGTACACCATTACACATTGCAACACATGCCTTTGGGAGACTTGATGTTATGCATATGCTACCTGTAGAGAGCTCTGGATGATATTTCCTGTGAAACAATTCTTCCTTCTGATTACTCTAACCCATAGGCCACACTTATGCAGAGTCCAGGTGATTGCCGACACAGATACTGCACAGGCAGTACTTGCTAGACATTCCTGCAAGTCCCTCAGTGTTGCTGCATGTTTCTGGGCAGCATCCATGACCAGTTTGGAACATGTGTTGTCATCTGTCTTGGATGGGCATCTGTTTATTTTCTACATTAATGTTATCCCATACTTCATAGTCACATACGTGATTGTCTGCACTTTTTGCCATGGTATGTGCAATGGTGAGGTAAGGCTACGTCTCCCACTCCTGAATATTACCTTTTGGTTATGGGATTTATTCCATCATTTGTAAGATTTGTGCAAGCCACGGCTGCCTCTGTTGCGGGTGAGGAGGCAAATATCATGGATATACTTCTTGGACAGCAGACCATTACTTGGTGTGACATTGAGGCCCTGTACTTGATGGAATGTACGTACTCAAGAAGAGTGAATGCTGTCAGTACCTCAAAAACTGCTTCACCAGTATGTTATTTGGTGTGTGTGCACATATGCTTCCAGTGTTTGATAAACTATGTATTCCCCATATTTGTTGTCCTAACATAGGATGCTATATTACACATTCATTGCTCATGTTAGGATCACATTACAGGTTGTAAAAGGTGTGGAATGTGGTATTGTGATATGCCGTTGTGTAGATCTGTAGCAGTTGTTATTGTAATAGTGATGTATACACTGTTGTAGCCGCTGTATAAGGGTAATGTTTCAGACATGTCATGACTGTAGGCCATTTGTCCCACCTTTATGTTCATCTCTGTCCACACATCTTGCACTGACAGGTTGTTAGGTATACTGCAGAACTCTTACATACCCTTCAGATATGCCACCATGGTGACCACTGTGATGCAATGCAGTTAACAGCAACAGTAAGTGAACGTGTACAACATGCATTATGGATAGGTATGTTAAATGAGTGCATGGCAAATACCATGGCCGTAACATGGCTGGTGAATTGGCAAACCTGAACAAAACAACTCCATACTCACAGCTACAGGCTGCTGCCCCATTTCTATACCAGAGGGACCTACATAGCTGTATGAGCGATGTAATGTCAGTAGCCACACCTGTGACATTGGTACAGGGTGGGAGAAGCATTTCAGTACCTCAACAGTACAAACCCACAATACTAGAGATTATGCACTTTTGTTCATTACTGCACTGCAGCAACAGACTATGTTATCTGACATATGCATGAAGATACTTTACAGATGAAGATGGATAAGCAACAGTGGTCTACTAATGTGCCCTGGGGCCTTATCTGCATGTTCCTGGTCCATTATATGGGTAGCACCCACCTCCACAATGCTATCGTGAGGTTCCTGGCTTGGCTGGTGGGTGGGTGCCCTAAGGCTGGTGAGGAGTTTGTCAGCATGTGTCAGTGGGGGCTGGATAGAATGACCCCCACCTGTGGCTAGCTGGTCCCTCCTAACTGCAGCAGCATGCTGATGGGAGTGGTGGATGAGATCAGTGCAACGATGTTGCACCTGCTTATAACTGTGGTTATGCAGGCCGACATCGTTTACCCTGTGGACGAGCTCGTTCAAGAGTTCAGTCCTCTCCTGCAGATCATGGAGCGTGCATCCAAAGAGGGTTCTGTGATGTTGGACGAGGAAGTTTATTATTATTATATCATTCTCCTGGGGAATATAAGCAGGGAGATGCTCCCGGGACATGGTACCTTGAAGACATAAACAGGAAAAAAGGTCTGAGAACCTCATACTGCAAGGATATAATAGTTGTTAATAGACATGTCTCCCCACCATATCTACAACAGTAATCTGAACACACAAATCAATGGGTATGTTTACACCAAACCTACTGCTGGAACATATATCCTATTGTTCAACAAATATTGAAATGTGTTTCTATTCATGTTCCAAGTTGAAACACTATCATTGGTGGCCTGTTGCTATCAATGTAACCTGCATGCAATTGTAATGGCCACTGCGGTTCCATATATGCATGTGCTATGCAACTGTACCAAATCTGGTGTTTTGGGTTAATGGGAATATCTGTGCATGCTGTTATAACTAATACTGGATTGTGTTGACTATTACTAACCCACATATGTTCTAAAACTGCAGCAAAATAGCATGTTTGGGAAGGCCATTCCCAGCAGAACCACCTCTCCCACCTCATCTGGCCATGGCACCAGGCCACAGCACATCTGGGACCCACCCTAGGAAATCCTCATCGGCTGGTATTGCAGTACCTTCAGGTGGAACCACCTCATGGGATGGGGCTCACCCCCCCCTCCGCCAGGAGCAGGCACAGACAGGATACTGTCACCTGAAGTCAGGTCCAGGGTCTGGTGCATAAGGAGCTCCGCAGAGAATTGGGGGATCTGCTACACCAGGTTGAGGCCCTCATGGCGCAATTAGAGGGTCAACCTGCCCCTTCTGCTCAGTCCCCAGCACAGCAACCTTCAGGACCATGAAGGTGCAGTTGTGACTGCCCATGAGTGGGAACCTCAGTCCCACGGTTTCTATTTGGGTGCTCATGGGCTTCCAATTTCCAAACAACCCTCCACGTCCAAGGTGTTTACCCCCCACATGTGTCATATACCACTCCTGTATACTGTCGTGTCTATCTTCAGACCCAACCTACCTTCCCAAATATACCTACTATCCTTCCCCAACATCCCACTGTCACCTTAACAAAAAAGGGCAATCTGTTCCCAAAACGAATTTCACACCATGCATAACTGTCCATTTCACACCCTCTTACAACTGCTTACAAATACCTTAATGACTCTGTATCCAACAGCCCAATTCTGGCCAGAAAATAAATTATCAGCCCTTGCAAGTGTCTAACCCAGGACCCTGCACAACATAGCCACAGCAATTTACCACTAAGCCATCTGAGGTGCAAATATGTGTAATGTTTTCTCAAACATATTATGCAGCACAGTCATTCAATAGTAAGGAAAATGAATATATATATATATATATATATATATATATATATATATATATATATATGTGTGTGTGTGTGTGTGTGTGTGTCTGTATATATGTAGACATATATGTCTATATATATATATATATATATATATATAGAGAGAGAGAGAGAGAGAGTGCATTCAAACATCGAATCCACACTCTGAACCCTCTTCCTCCACAGCTGAACTGTCCTGCCTTGCTACAAAACAGAACGTCACATGTGGACACAGCCTAACATTAGGGGGGATATATATGGACTGATCATAGATGTGCTTATTACAAACCTATGAAGTTTTTGCATGATACATTTCACATAACCATGGCTGTTCTGAAGGTGGTGGGGTCTGAAACTCATGTGTCTATCATGACTTCATTACTTCCACCTTCAGCTATTTGCCAGACTAATACAGATGTTTGGAGAAACAGAACATACACTATGATGGCTTAAATCTTGACATTCTGTGCAGATTTGCACAGTTGACAGGTATGACCCACTACCCACAGGGCCAGATGCTATGTCCATAGCAGTTGTTCTGCAGGACATCATTATAGCAAGTCTTGATGGCACATATAAATCTTTCAGTATCATCTATCCCATTATTACAGACAAAGTACTACATTCAATTACATGCTGACATGTTTTACATACCTGTTTTATTATTATGCTCTCTTCTGTGTACCAGTTGGATGTCTTCTTGTTTTTTTTTTTTTTTTTTGTTTTTGTTTTGTTTTTTTTTGTAGTATTTTTGTTTTTTTAGTATTATTTTTGTTTTTATTTTTTTATTTATCTCTCTCTCTCCACTACAGGGATTGAGCTGGTTTGAATAGGTTGCAGCATGGCTTTTGCAGGTGATGCTCGTGATCAGGTGATGGCCTCTGCACCAGTTGGTATTTCCCACTTGCTAATTGCAAGCAGCCAGCTGTGTAGTACTTCCAATAGACAATGTCATAGCAACCCACTACTATAAATGAATACATAATGTGGGCATTGTCCCTTTACCTTTCCTGTATAGAAGACATCCTTCCTGTGTGTGGACAGCAGTGCTACAGACAGCAGGTAGCAATATCTCTTACTACAGGACTTGCAGACATAGGCCAACTAGATGTTTGTATAAGGTTCCAGACCTAGGGACAGTGTGTGTGAGTATTGCTGTTATATGTATTGAATACTGTTAGTTTTACAGGGTTTGTGTGTACATGGCAGTTTTGCACAGAAAGCAGTCTGTCTGCATAGCTCTCAACTGTGGGCCTATCCACATGATGGCCAGAGGATTGGCTGTTATGTTTTGTCTGTTCACCACACAGGTCTTGTCTCTGACATATCAGTGCCATTCTATCCATTGATTGCTATCAGAACATGGCAAAATCCATTTGTGTTTCTGACTTCATATTCCCGAGAAAGGGTATGTTGCAACTGATCCTGTAACAACAGCAAAATTCACAGTCTATAACCGTAATATTTCAAATATGGCCCTGTGTTTCAGCCTCTGTCCTCCACCTATATACCAGGCTTTGTCCAGATGTCATGCAGTAAGATGTTGTTAGGTAATGGCCTATCATTATTTAGTGTCGGCATTCCTGCTATCATTCCAGTGATGTTGTGGACTCCAACACAAATTGTGGGGTAGGGCCCATATATATGAGTGCTACAGCTGTGTGACCCTGTACAGTCCGGAGGTCAGTGTATGGAGAAAACTGTTATTTGCTCTTGTAAGACATTTTATGGGGAGGGGTATTAAATGTTTTTAACCTATGCTGTTACAACATGTGAGGGATATCAGTAATAAGAAACATTAAGGTATATGGGTGTACATTTTCATATGTTTCACTATGGGAACAGTGTTGGGCTAGAGCTTACTGTCTTACACACAGTTCTGTTTGTCAGTGTGATAGTGACATTTTAAGTTAAGCATTGTTATGTAACAGATACAATTACATTGTGACAACTAATACTATTTCCCCTAGGGGTTAAGTACAGAGTGTAATTGGAGGCTGCTGAACTACATCTGTAACTAAGTGTTGATTGATTCTTATCTTCAAGGCAATTGTGTTTTTTACTGTTGTACTACACGAAGGCTTTAGCCTAGACAGCAAAGTATGTTATGTTTTGCAGATTACTGTATCATATGTTTTGTTTGAGAGTTGCATTAATCAGTTATTATGTATTTCAGACACCTAACTGCTATAAGAAATGACATAAACAACTAAAATAGTATACAAATAAATGTTTCTATGTATGCAAACTTGTGTGTGGGGTCATGTCATGCATTGTGTGTGGGTATATGTTTCATGCAATAATTCTCATTTGTAGGAAATAATCAAACACTGGCCATTTGAAAAGGTGGCAACTGTAGGAATAATAGGTATGTTAAATGTGTGCATGGCAAATACCATGGCCTTAACATGGCTGGTGTATTGGCAAACCTGAACAAAACAACTCCATACTCACAGCTACAGGCTGCTGCCCCATTTGTATACCAGAGAGACCTACATAGTTGTATGAGCAATGCAATGTTAGTAGCCACACCTGTGGCATTGGTACAGGGTGGGAGAAGCATTTCAGTACATCAACAGTACAAACCCACAATACTAGAGATTATGCACTTCTGTTCATTACTACACTGCAGCAACAGACTATGTTATCTGGCATATGCATGATGATACTTTACAGATGAAGATGGATAAGCAACAGTGGTCTACTAATGTGCCCTGGGGCCTTACCTGCATGTTCCTTGTCCATTGAGTGGGTAGCACCCACCTCCACAAGGCTATTGTCAGGTTCCTGGCTTGGCTGTTAGGTGGGTGCCCCAAGGCTGGTGAGGAGTTCATCAGCATGTGTCAGTGGGGGATGGATAGCATGACCCCCACCTGTGGCTAGCTGGTCCCTCTTAACTGCAGCAGCATGCTGATGGGAGTGGCGGATGAGATCAGTGCAACGATGTCGCACCTGCTCATAACTGTGGCTATGCAGGCCAACATTGTTTACCCTCTGGATGAGCTCGTTCAAGAGTGCAGTCCTCTCCTGCAGATCATGGGGCGTGCATCCAAAGAGGGTTCTGTGATGTTGGACAAGGAAGTTTATTATTATTCTATCATTCTCCTGGAGAGTATACGCAGGGAGATGCTCCCAGGACATGGTACCTTGAAGACATAAACAGGAAAAAAGGTCTGAGAACCTCATACTGCAAGGATATAATAGTTGTTAATAGACATGTCTCCCCCCCCACCATATCTACAACAGTAATCTGAACACACAAATCAATGTGTATGTTTACACCAAACCTACTGCTGGAGCGTATATCCTATTGTTCAACAAATATTGAAATGTGTTTCTATTCATGTTCCAAGTTGAAACACTATCATTGGTGGCCTGTTGCTATCAATGTAACCTGAATGCAATTGTAATGGCCACTGTGGTTCCATTAATGCATGTGTTCTTTTTGCTATGCAACTGTTCCAAATCTGGTATTTTGGGTTAATATGAATATATTTATATGCTGTTATAACTAATCTTGGATTGTGTTGACTATTACTAACCCGCATAGGTTCTAAAACTGCAACACAATAGCATGTTTGGGAAGGCCGTTCCCAGCAGAACCACCTTTCCCACCTCATCTGGCCATGGCACCAGGCCACAGCACATCTGGGACCCACCCCGGGAAATCCTCATCCTCTGGTCTTGCACTACCTTCAGGTGGAACCACCTCAGGGGATGGGGCTCACCCCCCCAGGAGCAGGCACAGACAGGATACTGTCACCTGAAGTCAGGTCCAGGGTCTGGTGCATAAGGAGCTTCTCAGAGAATTGGGGGATCTGCTACACCAGCTTGAGGCCCTCATGGCACAATTATAGGGTCAACCTACCCATCCTGCTCAGTCCCCAGTACAGCCACCTTCAGGGCCGTGAAGGTGCAGTTGTGACTGCCCATGAGTTGGGACCTCAGTCCCACTGTTTCCATTTGGGGGCTCATGGGCTTCCAATTTCCAAAAAACCCTCCCCGTCCAAGGTGTTTACCCCCCACATGTGTTATATACCACTCCTGCATGCTGTCTTGTCTGTCTTGTCTATCTTCAGACCCAACCTACCTCCCCAAATATACCTACTATCCTTCCCCAACATCCCACTCTCATCTTAACAAAAAAGGGCAATCTGTTCCCAAAAAGAATTTCACACCATACATAACTGTCCATTTCAAACCCTCTTACAACTGCTTACAGATGCCTTAATAACTCTGTATCCAACGGCCCTTGTTCTGGCCAGAAAATAAATTGTCAGCCCTTGCAAGTGTCTAACCTAGGACCCTGCACACCATAGCCACAGCAATTTACCACTAAGCCATCTGAGGTGCAAATATGTGTGATGTTTTCTTAAACATATTATGCAGTGCAGTCATTAAATAGTAAGGAAAATGAATATATATATATATATATATATATATATATATATATGGGTCTACTTCACTTACCCGAAATGTTATTCACCGACACTCCGTTGACCGACACCTAAAGACCGACAGTACGAGATACCGACTCTGTAACACGCCATATAAGTGTACCATACATCTACAGGAAGTTTACCATGATCAGTATTTGTGAAATGCTCACAAATACTGATCATGGTAGGCTACTTCCCTGTAGATGTATGGTATACTTATACAGTAATGATGAATATTACGTGATTTACTGTTAAGTGCAATTGTCGGGATTACGATCGTTGGTGTGTTACAGTTTCGGTATCTCGTACTGTCGGTCTTTAGGTGTCGGTCAACGGAGTGTCGGTGAATAACGTTTCAGGTAAGTGAAGTAGACCCATAGATATATATATATATATATATATGTGGGTTTTTATATATGTAGACATACATACACATCTATATATATATATATATATATATATATATATATATATATATATATATGTGTGTGTGTGTGTGTGTGTGTGTGTGTGTGTGTGTTTGTGTGTGTGTCTGTGTGTGTGTGTGTGTGTGTGTGTGTGTCTGTATATATGTAGACATACATGTGTGTGTGTGTGTGTGTGTGTATATATATATATATATATATATATGTAGGTATATATATATAGAGTGCATTCAGACATTGAATCCACACTCTGAATCTCCTTCCTCCACAGCTGAACTGTTCTGCCTTGCTACAAAACAGAGCGTCACATGTGGACACAGCCTAACATTAGGGGGATATATATGGACTGATCATAGATGTGCTTATTACAAACCTATGAAGTTTTTCCTTGACATTTCACATTACCATGACTGTTCTGAAGGTGGTGGGGTCTGAAACTCATGTGTCTGTCATGACTTCATTACTTCCACCTTCAGCTATTTGCCAGACTAATATAGATGTTTGGAGAAACAGAACATACACTATGATGGCTTAAATCTTGACATTCTGTGCAGATTTGCATAGTTGACAGGTATGGCCCACTACCTACAGGGCCAGATGCTATGTCCATAGCAGTTGTTCTGCAGGACATCATTATAGCAAGTCTTGATGGAACATATAAATCTTTCAGCATCATCTATCCCATTATTACAAATGAAGTAGTACATTTAATTACATGCTGACATGTTTCACATACCTGTTTTATTATTTTTTATTATTATGCTCTCTTCTGTGTACCAATTGGATGTCTTCCTTGGTTTTTTTTTGTAGTATTTTTGTTGTTTAGTATTATTTTTGTTTTTATTTTTTTATTTCTCTCTCTCTCTCTCTCTCTCTCCACTACAGGGATTGAGCTGGTTTGAATAGGTTGCAGCATGGTTTTTGCAGGTGATGCTCATGATCAGGTGATGGCCTCTGCACCAGTTGGCGTTCCCCACTTGCTAATTTTATGCAGCCAGCTGTGTAGTACTTCCAATAGACAATGTCATAGCAACCCACTACTATAAATGACTACATCATGTGGGTGTTGTCCCTTTACCTTTCCTGTATAGAAGACATCCTTAATGTGTGTGGGCAGCAGTGCTACAGACAGCAGGTAGCAATAGCTCTTACAACAGGACTTGCAGACACAGGCCAACTAGATGTTTGTATAAGGTTCCAGACCTAGGGACAGTGTGTGAGTATTGCTGTTATATGTATTGAATACTGCTAGTTTTACAGGGTTTGTGTGTACATGGTAGTTTTGCATGGAATGCAGTCTGTCTGCATAGCTCTCAACTGTTGGCCTATCCACATGATGACCAGAGGATTGGCTGTTATGTTTTGTCTATTCACCACACAGGTCTTGTCTCTGACATATCAGTGCCATTCTCTCCATTGATTGTTATCAGTGCATGGCAAAATCCATTTGTGTTTCTGACTTCATATTCCTGAGAAAGGGTATGTTGCAACCGATCCTGTAACACCAGCAACTTTCACAGTGTATAACTGCAATATTTCAAATATGGCCCTGTGTTTCAGCCTCTGTCCACCACCTATATACCATGTCACTATGGGAACAGTGTTGGGCTAGTGCTTACTGTCTTACACACATTTATGTTTGTCAGTGTGATAGTGACATTTTAAGTTATGCATTGTTATGTAACAGATACATTTATATTGTGACAGCTAATACTTTTCCCCCTAGGGGTTGAGTACAGAGTGTAATTTGAGGCTGCTGAACTACATCTGTAATTAAGTGTTGATGGATTCCTATCTTCAAGGCAAGTGTGTTTTTTACTGTTGTACTACATGAAAGCTTTAGCCTAGACAGCAAAGCATGTTATGTTTTGCAGATTACTGTATCATATATTTTGTTTGAGTGTTGCATTAATCAGTTATTATGTATTTCAAACACCTAAGTTGTATAAGAAATGACATAAACAACTGAAATAGTACACAAATAAACATTTCTATGTATGCAAAAGTGTGTGTAGGATCATGTCATGCATTGTGTGTGGGTATATGTTTCATGCAATAATTCTCATTTGTAGGAAAGAATCAAACACTGGCCATTTGAAAAGGTGGCAACTGTAGGAATAATGGCTGTTTGATATGCTGTGAACCCTCTATAAATACTCTTTTTATATATATCTGTAAGTAGTTATATATTTATATATGTATGTATATGTACACACACATATATATATATATATATATATATATATATATATATATATATCTACATATATATCAATATGCATAAATATATATATATATATATATATATATATATATATATATATATATATATTAAATATAACCAAAATCACTCTCAGGATAAACGTGCCTGCGTTGAATAAATCCAGGAAATAAGTCAAAAAGTTTTTCATGCAGGCACGAAAATAGCTGATTCTTTCCAAATGCCAATGCAGTCTCTACGTACTTCAAACAAAGGATATTCAAGAGTGAAATTATATCTGTGACACTCTTTAAATATTTGAAGGTTGTTAATCCCCTCATTCCCAGTATCCAGGGCCTACCTAAGGTCCATAAATCACTTGAGAAACCCCCTATGTGACCAATTGTAGCAGGGCAGGGGTGGATAACAGAGCCCTTCTCTGTGTATATAGAACATTATTTGAGGCCGATAGTAAATGATAACCCTTTTACTCTGAAGGATAGTAAGCAATTCTTGGTTGATTTGTATGAGTATATTGTAACTTTAGATGAAAAGGAACATTATATCTTAGTAACTCTTGATGTAGTGAGCCTTTTCACTGTTATACCTAATGAGGAAGGTATAAGTAGGGTCCAAAGATATTTAAAAATGCGGACTTAACTAGATGAAAAGGTTGTTGATCTTATTGCCTTGTTTCTTGAGATTATACTCCAGAATAATATTTTTGTCTTCGGTGAAGAATTGTGTATACAAAAAGATGGCGTAGCTATGGGCACTTCATGTGCCAATAGCTACGCCAACCTGGTCATGGCCGACTGGGAGCAGGAGCTATTATTTCCCATTGAGACGTTCCGTACAAACGTCGGCTTTTACCGAAGGTTTGTGGACGATCTTTTTATGGTTTGGAAGGACAATGAGGCTTCATTGTTGGAATTTGTTAATACTATGAATGAATTGACTGCTTTCCTTAAGTTTACTTTGAATTATTCAGTTGATAATATATCATATCTAGATGTCACTCTGACTAGGTTAGGTAATGGTCTTCTGAACACATGTATCTATAGGAAGCCTTGTTATAGGAATACGATGTTGCATCGACATAGTATGCACCCTAGGTTTGTTTTTAATAATGTTCTTAAGGGACAGTTAATGAGAGCCTCAAGGCTCAACCCGACAACTTTGGGGTATACACAAGCAATTTCTGATTTAAAAAGAAAGTTTTTAGATAGATGTTATCCAGAAATTGATATAAATCAAGGTATAGAAAAAGTCCGAGATCTGAGAAATAATAGGGCAAGGCCATATTTCTCTGACAGGGGTGAACAAGATGTGACTAGAGAGGTGACAGTGAAAGATGAGCTCAGACTATCTCTATTTTTCACAAGGGATGTGAGAGAAATAGAAAGCATCATAAGAACGTATTGGGACGTTCTTACTCTTGATGAGGAAATAAATGGGGTAGTAGGTCAACAACCCAAATTTATATATAAGAACAAGCCCAACCTTAGACGTAAATTGTGTTTTAGATCATTATTAGGGGAGACAAATCCCGTCGTAGATGAGTATAACACACATCCATGTGGTCATTGCAATCAATGCAAGTTTATAGACACGGATATGAATTTTGTCCATCCTACTACCAATGTTAGATATGACTTCAGAACTAGAACCAGTTGTCATAGTATGCATGTTGTTTACATGGCTAAGTGCACCTCGTGTGATGCTTTCTATGTAGGAAAGACATCTAGAACGTTGAAAGAACATATACGTGATCATGTATATCACATACGTCTTGGGTCCACGAGTTATGCACTAGCCAAGCATGTTATGGCCATGGGTGTTGATCACTACTTTGGCTTTAGAGTGATACAAATTGTTACACCCACTATTAGAGGAGGGGACATAGATAATTTCTTACAAGAATGTGAGCTTAGATGGATTATTAGGTTGAGGTCCGATCGGTCTCCTGGACTCAATGATAAAATACAGCTACAACCTATTTTACGAAAAAAGAGGTTAGCAAAACCTTAAATTAATTACATATAATTATACATATATATATGCATGTTTGTATGATTAATAATTGATATATTTTTAATAAATACAGTTTAGTTTTTAAATAATTAGGATTAATAGGCTATATTTATGCATTTTATAGTTGCTTCCACTGTTTAGTTTAATGCATATGTGTTAGGATATGTGTATAATGTTAAGGTCCCTACTATATAGATGTAGTGGAAGTTAGCCTTGGTTGCAATTATCAATGTATAGTCATGTGTTTAACATATGGTTTATTTAAGCATTTTTATATGCACATGAATTTCTATTAGTATATATATGTTTTTATCATAAATGTCTTTTTAGATATAACACTGTGAAATACATCTGTATGAGAATATATTGATTCTTTTAACATGGTTATAAGTAGATTAATTAATGATATATAGGTTTATTTCAGTAAGTGTCTTTATGAACAGTTACGTTTTAATGTGTTAGCCTATCAGGTGTGTTTGGA
This sequence comes from Protopterus annectens, assembly GCF_019279795.1. NCBI lineage: Eukaryota > Metazoa > Chordata > Ceratodontiformes > Protopteridae > Protopterus > Protopterus annectens. The sequence goes on along the minus strand of NC_056740.1, from coordinate 112,837,016 downwards.
CTGTATTTAAACTTGTAATGCTTATGAGCGTGTGTTAAAGTTTGAAAAAGCCTCCGGGTGAAAGTGCTCACTGAATTCAGTAATTAAACCTGTTTTTGGATATACTACAGTTGTATCTTCTGTGACTTGGATTTTGTGGACTGTTTGAAGTTCATAGAGACTGCATTGGCATTTGGAAAGAATCAGCTATTTTCGTGCCTGCATGAAAAACTTTTTGACATATCTATATATATATATATATATATATATATATATATATATATATATATATATATATGTATAGAGAGAGAGAGAGATGTGTGTATGTGTATATGTACCATTGGAATGTTTAGTGCTTTCACATTGTACAATCCCTATGTTATACTGACTGTTCTGCATGATATGTTACAGAAATCATACTGACGTCTTACATCTGAGATGGCTTATTGTTAACTTGTTGTGGCTATGTTGTGCAGGGTCCTGGGTTCATGACTTGCAAGTGCTGTTATTGTGTTGCAAGGCAGATCAGTTCATCTGTGGAGGAAGGGATAATGGCAATAATTACAAAAGATCCCTATTTTGGGCCCCTTCATTCCCATTAACAGTGTCTTTCGTCAGATGTTTTGCAGTGAGAAGTTCAGAGTGTGGATCTAATGTGCGAATGCAATATATATATATATATATATATATATATATATATATATATATATATATATATATATATATATAGATAGTTATATATATGTAGATGTATATATATATATATATATATATATAGAGAGAGAGAGAGAGACATGTATATATATATATATATATATATATATATATATATATATATATATATACATATATATACCTACATACATACATACATACATCTACATATATAAATACATTTTACCTACTATTGAATGACTGTGCTGCATGATATGTTTGAGAAAACATCACATTTATGTGTCGCTCAAGTGGCTTAGTGGTAAATCACTGTGGCTATGGTATGTAGTGTCCTGGGTTCGAGACTTGGAAAGGCTGATTATTTTGTTGCTGGCAGAACAAGGGCTGTTTGATACGGAGTGATTAAGGCACTTTTAAGCAGATGTAAGCGGGTTTGCATGGGTTTGAGTGGTGGTAAGCAGTGCTAACTTTTGGTTAAATAAGCTTATAGACAATTAGCCTGACAGTGCTTAATCTGTGTAGCTATTGCTTGCCGTCATGCAAACAGGCTTAAACCCGCTTACTACTGCTTAAAAGTGCTTACTCCCACTTACCCCATGCTAATTTCTTTAAAAGAAAAGAAAAAGGGGTGATAGGAAAATGGTAAAAAGTGGGCATGCAGAGGGAAAAACAGTTGGGAAAGTAGCTAGGGTTGTGCAGGATGGGTGTACGGAAGGTCCATAGCTGTCCATTTCTTCTACAGCAACAGCTGTGAATATGTACTTAAATTGGTGGTAGATTTGGACACTCAAACCCCTGAGAGAGTGTGAGGGGAACAATAATATGTTGTGAAGCCAATTAGACCAGATTACATGTGTCCATTGGACATGTGTGCAAAATGGACAGCTATGTATGGGGAGAAATTTGTTTGGGGAACAGATTGCCCTTTTTTTTAAGATGAGATTGGGAGGTTGGGGAAGGATTGTAGGTATATTTGGAGAGGTAGATTGGGTAGGAAGACAGAGAAGACAGACAAAACAGCATACAGGGGCAGTATATGACACATGTGCAGGGTAAACACCTTAGATGGGGGGTGGTGTTTGGAAATCAGTAGCCCATGAGCCCCCAAATGAAAACAGTGTGAATGAGGTCCCCACCCATGGGCAGTCACCATGGCACCTTCATGGGCCCCGACGGTGACTGTGCTAGGGGCTGAACAGGAGGAGCAGGCTGACTCTCTAAACGTGCCACGCGGCTTTCAAGCTGGCATAGCAGATCTCCATACTCCCTTCAGAGCTTGCTATGCACCAATCCTTGGACATGACTTGGGGTGACAAAATCCTGTCCCTTCCCAGTCCCAGGGGGGAGACAAGCCCCATCCCCTGAGGTGGTTCCACCCAAAGGTGGTGCAGGACCAGTGGATGAGGAGGGCCCAGTGCCATGGCCAGATGAGGTGGGGAGGTGGGTCCGCTGGGACCGGCCTTCCCATACGTGCTGTGGTATTGCAGTTTTAAAACATATATGGGTAAGTAATAGTCAACACAATCCAGGTTTAGTTATAACAGCATGCATAGATAGTCCCATTAACCCAAAACACCAGATTTGGAACAGTTGCATAGCAAACAGAACACATGCATATATGGAACCGCAGTGGCCATTACAATGGCATGCAGGTTACATTGATAGCAACAGGGCACCAGTGATATTATTTTAACACGGAACATTAATAGAAACACATTTCAATATTTATTGAATAGTAGGACATATGTCCCAACAGTAGATTTGGTGTAAACATACCCATTTATTTGTGTATTTAAATTATTGTTGCCGATATGGTGTGGGGGAGAGAGATGTCAATTAACAACTTATATATCCTTGTAGCACTCACTACTTTAATGTTCATTGCTCTAATCATTAAGGTACAGGTATTATTACAATACCCTATGGCCTTTATTTGGGCAGTGGTATGTTTGTACACAATATATACTTCAACTGTCTTATAGCTAAATTCTACATCTCTTACCTGGTAGACCTGTGGAGGGAATGTTTGTTAACATTACCTGACTGTTTCTACACATATTCTCAGATTCCAAGTTAATATTATGCACATACCTCTCAGTCTCTTAAAGCATACACTCTGGACAAAGCTTGATAACATGGGGGTACAAATAGGGACATGTTTTGAATATTGCTGTCATAAACTTGGAGAGTTGCTAGAGTGACATGATTTGTTTTAATATACATTTTCTGAAGGTTTTGAGATCTAAAAATCAAATGTATATCATTATTCCATGACTACAATTCTTAGATCATCCCACTGATTTGCCAGGGGAACAGAGGAACAGCCAGAAAATATGAGCCAATTATTTGTACTTTCTGAAAAATCTGTACAGCTGAGAGGTATGATTATGCATACAACTTACTACTACTCCCAGTTTTCGAATCATGGCCATGTCTGCTAAAAATACAGCAATTTAAGTCGCAGCAGAGTGTGCTGTTTGGATATTGCTGTCTATCTCTTCAGTGTTTTCTGTCTAAGTCTCTCTTGGTTGTACAATCTGATCTTGTACTTAAAACAGTCTTATACAGACATTCCTAGACATTTTTTTTATGTAGCACAGTGTGGGTAACAGTGGTTAACACAACATTGCTATTCAGAGAATGCAACAATAAATGCCATATAATACTAGAGTGAACACAACCAGTCCAGGATTTAGAGCTCTATTGCCAGGCAGTTACAGTTTTATTTAAATATGACCTATATGGGAGTATTACTGTCATATTTTCTGGTTTATTCAGTGCAACCCATACAACAGTTTTTATACTGCCAGGTGACTTTCTACTACTTTATATTTATTTGGTATGACTACTACAAGCAGGATTATTACTCACCAGCCTTGGGGCGCAACCTTCTCAGCTTACTAGCATGGGCTTCCTGATTCACAGCCTGCTGAGCTGCAGCTGTAAGGGAAATAGAGAAATAATTAGGCATACCTATCCATAATATACACAGGCTGGACATTAGTAAACATTTATTATTATGAGTACTTACACGCTGCTGGGACATCACCCCCTCTGCCTTGCTTCTTGGACCCATTCATCCAGGAGCTCCCTCTCTCTCCACTTCATGTTGGCATAGTGGTGCCGGACCTGCTAACCAGTCTGAGGGATACCAGTGGCACTGGTGAGATCACAGGTGAGACGGTCCCAGGCTTCCATTTTATATTGGGAGCCTTAGTACTGGCCCTGCAGCAGTCTCTCATCTTGGTTTTGTACCAGGAAGTCTACCATGACCTTGGAGTACTGTATGCCCCAGCGCTTTGCACGGAAGTGGATGCCCTCACCGACTCCTGCCATACTGCCTACAGTGGGAAGCTGCAACCAGTTATGAGCTGTATTCCCCCCTGTGGGGGTTTAAATACAGCTGATTTCCTGCCCTTTGCCTTGATTGGATGGTTTTGAATATGCTGAGCTAAGCTAAGCTACAGGCAAACCTGCTTAGCTAAGGTTAGCAGTGCTTAAAGAGACAGGGTCAGCGCTGCTTACAGATGGGCAAATCTACTTAGCTTGGCTACTCATTGGTTAGCAGTCATATTTACACAATGCTTACACCTGGTAAGCAGAGCTGTGCAATGCTTAGCATTGCTTATTTTTCATTTTATAGACTATCTGCTGTATGGCATTGATTCATGATTCATTACATATAAATTTGTTTACTGACCCTGACATCCCCCAATGTGCTTTCATTACATTTATTCATATGTGACTATACTGTGTGGGGCACTTGTATTTATATGGGGGTTTCACAAATTTGTTAAACTGACACCTCACATCTGGACTTAATGCAATACTCCAGTTAACAAATATTTGTTAGTTAGTAGCTAATAATAAAAAAATGTTTATGTACTGCTTTCACATGTAAAGTGCAAAATGGTTATAGTGAGGATCAAACCAGGAATAGCTGCTTGGAAAGTGTATGCTCTAACCACTACACTATTGCAATACTGTACATGCTGGATCTCTCTTGCTATTTAACTTCTTGTGCTGTTTAAGCTGCACTAAGCATAGCTAAGCAATGGGCACACTTGCACAGCTATGCTTAAACGTTATCACAGTTATAAAAAAAAAACAATTTTTGTTGTGTTATTTTTATCTATGCCCTTCAGAATATCCCTGCTAATGGATATTTAATGCAACTGTACTTTTTATCAACTTTCTGCTTTGTGTAACCTACTACCCAATAAGTTCAACTCAAACTTTAACCCTCCAGGGTAACAAGGGCTTGTAGTGAGTGAAGTTTCCTGTTTAGACTCCTAGCACTGATCAGTAACATCTTCAAATTTACCCTTGCTTGCTTCGTTATGTTGGTAGGTTTATCAGGTTGGAATTGCTTAAAAAAATCAGTATGGGAGTTGACAATATCTTTCCCAGTAATCAAAACCCTAGAGGGAAGAGATGCAGGCCATCCTTTGTGAAGCAGCATGGTCTGTCAATCACAACCTCCCAGGCTGACAAATATTGATTGATACCAAAAACTAACCGAATATTAAAGGCAAGTATTTTTTGGTCATATTGTGGCATTATCTTAGAGAAGGTGGAATGTTGCTAAACACTAGGTTCATAACTTCCTGGGATGCATAGTATGAGAGCTCCAACATGTCTCTCTTCATATAGTCTGAGGAGGTACATCAGAAGTCAATGACACCGGAATGAATTGTGACAGAGTTGTACTGATACTTCTTGTTGAAGGACTTAAGTCCCTGTGTGATATGATGGATCCTAGCACCAGATAAGCAACTAAATGTCACCACAGTCACCCTAGTAAGAGGTGCATTTGTATGTCTTACAATAGAGTCATCTATAACTAGAATATTTGGTTGGAAAGATGCCTGCTTTACAGCCTCAGCTGCTATAACTTTACAATTTCTTGTGCTATGTTAGAAGGTGGGCTTAACTTGCTCAGTGTGTTTTTGGCCTGTATTGTGCGTTGTAGGTCTTTGTGGTTTAGCCAAGTTGATATTTAGAACATTAACATATGATGGATTATGTGTATTGTGATAGTTTTGAAGAGGTGTGATGACTGGCATACTGCTGATGATTTTGGTGTCTGAGTTTACTGAGTGTGACATTTTTGCCTCCAAGGACATTCTACATGTATGTCTCTCACATACTATGTTATGCTGTTTGAGTAATAAATGATCATCAGACAGCATGTGGCAACCGTTACACTGTGTCAAGATACCTGTCTCAATCAGTCTGGCTACAGAAGTTATGGGGAAGTGCTGGTCCATGGCTTTGACAGGAATGACTTGCAGAGGGCAGGGGTGACTATAACTGCCTGGAGTTGAGTTTGTTTCAGATAATGTTTGAGTGGACTTATTATTAAGGTCTGGGAAATGCCTAGTTATCTGGTCAGGGATGTACTGTAGCTCAGTGTATGTTTATTTGCACTTGGCACTGGTTATTTGAGCCTCAGACCTGGATTTCTAAGGTTGTATAGATTTTGCCGGTCGCTTATAGGCAATAAAGCTCTGGTATAGACAACCTACTACAGAGCAAGTTCAACAGCAGCTGCAGCAAGAATGATCCATTAGGAGAAGGAAGTATTATATTATCAAAAACTAAAAAGGTGCATACTAACAGAAAAAAATGGTGTTAATTTGGCCACTGTTTTTGAAGATGACACAACTCCTTTTGTTAAGTTTTAACTATAGAAATTCTTACTGTATTGCAAAATTCACTAGTTCTTAGGCTTTTCACATTAATATTAACAAAACAAAGGTACGTCTTTACATATAGGGGTATAAGTGTCAGGAGCAGAAGTGTAGGCCTTACATCTGAAGCTGCTGTTACTTATTGGGATTAATCTGTTTCTTTGTCACAATGGCAGATTTCTGCATTTGATACCAATGACCAAATTCTGATTATCCATCCAGGAAGCTGGAGGATTGGACAGGATGGAAGGGATTGAGTGGCTGACTGCCAGCTCATGCAGCTTAGGAAGAATGCATAAATATATTTATATATAAGGATCTAAACAGCATTAAGACTGACAGCCAAAATATCGAGAGAGAAATATCTAAACTCAAAAACATTTAACAAAAAATATTGACAGAATCTAACCACAATCCAAAACTAATGTTTTTGCAGGGAGTGGGCAAGCACCCTGCACCCATATATGGGAAGTTTCACCCCCCACACTCCCTGCTAATTATATATACCAACTCAGAGACCACCCAAAAGCAGGGCAGGGACATATACGCTAG